>NW_028318862.1:4635000-4697500 GCF_062004578.1 Staurois parvus
TCACAAGGCTTTGTGTCTTCTGCCTCCGAGCAACTTTATCTGTCGTGTACACTGTGAAGTCAGATGTCCCAGGAGCACGTCTATACATCAAGCGGTCAATATGGCTTCAAAATAGCAGAAAATCCAGAGAGGAATCTCAGTGTCTGCGTACCAGTGCTACTCTGCCTCTCACGTCAGATCAAATAGACGGGGAATACGAGCGTATATGCCTCGTGTAAAATTCATTAAAAGCGTATAAACAACGAAAAAAACCAAAATGTTTATTTAAGGAACATGAACAATTTTATAACAACAAAATGAGTCCTCAAGCCTTCACCAATAGGGCAGGTTCACCGTGCGTTCCGCGTGCGTCTTTGTCAGCTACGTTCAAACTTAGCAGTAAAATACTGAGCGACGAAGACTCGTCTGTCACTTTAATATTATTAGTTTTTTTTTTTCCCTTTTTATTTTGGCGTTGGAGGGGTTAGGAGACAACCAGTACATTCGCTGCCTCCCCAGCATCCTCTCTGAGAACTTCACTCCCCAATTGTTATGTGCGATCGGATCTGAAAGTTGCTCTCTAAGCTTCTTGTCACATTTTGACTTAATGAAGTGCAACTGAAGAGGGAATTTGGGTTCATCACGGCAGTCGCGCTGCGCTCCCTTGTTGTCAGAAAAGAGGGGTGGTTTGGGACCGCAACGCAGCGCTGCAAGTCGTTATCATTCCGGTCAGTCTGTTTAACACAAAATTAAACAAAGAACTAATTAGTGCCTCATGAATTAATAAATGCACAGTTGCTTGGCTAGAAAAAAAAATAAAAAGAAGGGGTAGCAGAGAAGAAAGGCTGAGAGTTAGTGTCTCTGTGTCTTTGACAGGGGAGCACTTTATAACGGGGACAAGAACTTGGTCCCCGGTCTGTGGACACCCTAAACTTTGACTTTGCTTCTTGATTGCTCCCCCATATTTCCATTTCAGTATTTAGCAGCATTGGTGGATAAACATGTACCGGATAAACATTGGTTTTTCGATAATACCAGTTATTGATTGACTTCCATTGGTTTTTTTTCTGGTGGCCTGTAGAATGTTGAAAATATGGAATCCTGCATAGTTGGCAAGTATACCTGCAACCCATAAGGCTGCGTTATGTAACTACTTTATAACAGATAGCTGTGGATAGAATAGGAAATGGTTAAAGCCCAACTAATCTACCCTTGTAGTGGGCTTCTTTAAGTCTAGAAGAAGATGAAAAGGCTGTAACACTTATGTTACATCCACTCCAGCCGGCTCCAGCACTCCCCTGCTCTCCCTCTGGTGCTCCAGTCCTTGGATGGTCCCTCGACATCATCATGTCCAATGCAGGGCTATTAAGCCAAGAAAAGTTGGCTGGAGGAGATCAGTTGCAGCGCTGGAGGTACTCTACTAGAGCATGGATTAAAGCTGGCCAGCTCCAGTTGGCTCCAGCACTCCCTTCTTCTCTGCTGCTCCAGTCTTTGGATCATCATTCACAATGCCAGGAAAAAGAGGCTGGAGGAGATAATTTGCAGCGCTGAAGATACCCTACTGGAGCATGGATTAAAGCTGTTCAGCTCCAGTTGGCTCCAGCACTCCCTTCCTCTCTGCTGTTCCAGTCTTTGGATCATCATTCACAATGCCAGGAAAAAGAGGCTGGAGGAGATCATTTTCAGCGCTGGAGATACCCTACTGGAGCATGGATTAAAGCTGGCCAGCTGCAGCACCCCCTTCCTCTCTGCTGCTCCAGTCTTTGGATCATCATTCACAATGCCAGGAAAAGGAGGCTGGAGGAAATCATTTGCAGCGCTGGAGATACCCTACTGGAGCAGGGATTAAAGCTGGCCATGCACCAGTAGAAGTTCATTGTAACATTCAGGGGCATATTTACCACAAGGCAAACAAGGCACTTGCCTACGGCGGCATTTTTCAGGGGGGCAGCACATCCCCCCAGAAGAAGGGATGAAAGAAGGGACACGTGCACCATGGGAACCAGGTGGGATCCGAGAGAGGCTGTGGGCTGCTTGATGGTGCATGTAGAACCTGGCTCTCATTCCCAGTGGTAGTGGAAAGGTCTCCAGGGTGGAGGGCAGGGGTGTTGTTGGTCATTGTCAGGCTCTCTCCGCAGGAGGGGGAAGGGTGGGTTGTGCTTGTCATTGTCTGTGGGGGCAGACAATTTTTGTGTTGCCTAGGGCAGCACAAAACCTAAATACACCACTGGTAACATTCGTAGGGAAATTATGAAAAGTTGTGAAAAGTCTTGCCATCATTGAGTCAACTAATTTTGTTTGAAAGTCCTTAAAATTTCATCCAGAATGGAATCCCAGACATATTAAATAGGCTTCTTTTACGCCTAAGAAAATGTGCATGATAATATGGATGATTTTTCCCAAATGAAAATCACCTTTACAGTTCAAAATTTGTTTGTTTGAGAAAAAATTTCCATCCCGCTAGTTCAAGTTGTCCTTCCATTCCTACAACAGCTAAAAAATATTGCATTTCCCATTACTTGTTATTCCAGAGACAGTAGCCGCCTGGAGCAATAGCGAGGTGGAACCCACCATCGGAGACACAGACCTGATGGAGGTTCTAACCCTTCCTTATACTATCCAGAACTAACTAAACAAAAAGTTTTGACTTTTAATAAAATTTAAAGATGATCAGCCATTCAGATCTGTTGTGTGTCTGGTGGTAGATTAAAGACCATCCATGTTTATGAACCAGTCATAAAGGTCCACTTATGGTGGAGAACTTTCCATCGGCTGGTGAACAACTCCTTCTCGAATATATGCTGGATATTTGCTGCTCACACGTTCCAGCATGGGCAGGTTGCCTCTTTATAGTTAACTGTCAGGGACTGTTTAAACAACTTTGTTGAAGTTATAAACATTTCTGCTTATTTTTTAAAAGGCTGACTTGTGTTTATTCAGGTAATATTCAGATAATATGGCAACTGTCCATTGGTGGTGGTAGAACACATTTTTTGAGTATCAAAATACTCCACAAAAGTTATTTAGAATCAGAAACAAATTTGCTTTGCGTCCTGCCGGGTGATTACATGCTGGGAGTAAACTGCCTCCTGTTTAAGCCCCTTTCAGACTGACATCCTGTTCAGATCCAACTAACGATTTTCCAGGCAGATCTGATGTTGGTCTATGGCCAGGCCAATGTAAATGAACATGCAATTGTTTACATCCAACTACCTCTGAGTCTGTCTAGGTCAGAAAAAATGAAAAGGTTTGCATCCTTTTCCATTTTTTTGGACCTGGACAGCAGCTTATTGATTTAAACTTCTGCCTTGCAGGTTTCAGTTCAAATCCTGGTCAGGACACTATCTGCATGGAGTTTGCATGTTCTCCCTGTGGTTGTGTAGGGTTCCTCTCACACCACAATGACATGCTGGTCAGTTAATTGGCTCCTGTCTAAATTGGCCCTAGTATTTATGTATGCGAGTTAGGGACCTTAGGTTGGAAGCTGCTTGAGGACCCGGACCAGGGGCGGACTGACCATTTGGAAACTCGGGCACTGCCCGAGGGCCCGGGGTCAGTAGGGGGCCCCATGAGATGCCCCTGGTACCTTTTTCATAGGCTTTTTTGAGTTTGGGAAAGGACACAGGGGCCCCATGATCCCCTATTGCCCGGGGGCCCCATGAGTTGTCAGTCCGCCCCTGACCCGGACTGATGTGAATGTACAGTATGTACAGCGATACAAAAAATTGTCAGCACTATACAAATACCTGTAATAAATAAACATGATGAATCAGAAGTTAAAGGGTGCCTACCCATAGACCACCTGCCTATAGACCGTAAATGGGTCCGATACGCTCCAAAAAAAGCTGAACGGACTTGAATGTCACAAAACTACCTATATTTGTTCACTGATCCCATGTTGACCTATATGGACTTCACCTGTGTCTATGGGCCCTTATCCCACTCTCTTACGACCTGAATGCAATTCACATTATGGGGTTGATTCATGGGTGGACTGACAACTCATGGGGCCCCCTGGCAATAGGGGATCATGGGGCCCCTATGTCCTTGCCCAAACTCAAAAAAGCCTATGAAAAAGGTACAAGGGGCATCTCAAGGGGCCACCTACTGACCCCGGGCCCTCGGGCAGTGCCCGAGTTTCCAAATGGTCAGTCCACCCCTGCTTGGTCTTTTTCCGTCTGCTGTCACTCTTCTTTGTTTCTGTTTTCTCTCTCTGTGATTTATCTATACAATGTATCTGGTAATGTGTGGCCTGTGGAGCGCAGACAGGCAGAGCGGGTCAGTAGAAATCCGTGTTCACTCCAGATCTAGTTGGGTGAATTGTATGTTGAAGAGGGAGTGTAGAGTGTCTGGAATCCGGGTGACACGCTCGTCCTCTGTAAAATTCACTTTGCAAAGAATATCTAATCACATGCAAGGAAAATGAAAAAAAAAAACAGCATTTTTGCTTGCACATGATTGGATGATGAAACGCAACCGACCTCATCCATTGGAGAAAATTCCCTTGCAAAGTGAACAGTCTATTTGCCTTTAGCAAATCACCCTCTTTGAATCTACTACTTCCATTAGTATGCATTTGATGGGAATTCTAGCTATTTACACCAAGTACTTGCTCAGCAAAAGTCAAAATGAACAGGAATGCGAAGAGGGTGGAGAACCGGCCTAAGTACTTGCCTGATGGTTTAGGCCAACGTGCTCTGAGATGATGGAACAGTGGACAGTACATTAAACTCATATCTACTGCAAAGGTTCCTATGGATTATTTATTTATTTTTATTAAAGGAAAATTGTGAACATTTTAGTACATCTCAAATTTGCAACACATTTTGGAATAATAGGCAGGTTATTCCAATTCCGTCTTCCATCAGGGCTGGATCTGGCGCGTAGTGTGGTTTTATCATGGGGGGGTGGGAGAGTCTCCAGTGTCAGTGGTTTTGCGGTGTAAGACCAGAGTGTACGGTGGTGGCGGTGGTTTTGCCGTGTGATAATAGGAGTGTGTACATTGTCAGTGGGATGCAGCGCTCACTCACTGATGTGACTGCTCCGGAAGGAGGGGGCTGCGAGGAGTACAGGGAGGAGGGAGTCCATCCTTAAGAGGACATGTCAAGTGCAATTAGTGTTATCTGTCTAAATATGTACTGGGAACACAGCATACAAGAACAGGTTTCTATAGCTTTAATGGAGACATATGCAAGGTCATATTGCCTCATAAAATCCCCCAATCTGATTTTAGGATTACGCATTCTCAGTAAATTGGCGTTATTCTACTTGCATCACTGATAAGCTGCAGCTAAAAGACGCACGAGAAGGCAACCAAACAAAAATTGACCAAACTTTGGTTTAAAGGTTTGGGGGCCAGACAGGTCATGCTGATGCCATCATTATAATTCT
The DNA here is from genome assembly GCF_062004578.1 of Staurois parvus. Classification (NCBI taxonomy): domain Eukaryota; kingdom Metazoa; phylum Chordata; class Amphibia; order Anura; family Ranidae; genus Staurois; species Staurois parvus. Next base: position 4,640,371 of record NW_028318862.1, read on the forward strand.
TACCTAGCAGATGGTGTGTATTTCCATTCTTCCAACTCTGTACTCTGTCCTCGTATAATCTCTCGTTTTCCTTTCATTGCATGGGCACCTTTCTGACCACACTTTATATATACTTCATCCAGACCAGACAGACAGTTGTGTTCGTCTGAGCGTTCCACTTTTCAGGTGATAGTTTCTGATCTCAGTCCCCCTCTGGAAAGCCGGTGGAATGCTGTCACCACTCGTCATGGTAATGAATGAGGTGACACATGGTGACACTGGTTGGCCGGTTTGGGTGAACTTATGGCTGATTAGCATAGGTACATTTCAGATTAGTAAGTGACAGTGCAGAAGGAGTGAAATAAAAGAACAGAATGAAAAACCTGAGGGTTTGAGATATTTATTATGACATTCAGATCAACTAGAAACTTGTATACCCAGGCTTCTATCTAGGAGATACAATCTAACATACAGTGAACGTGCAGTTTCTGTACATACAATACCCATGGTGTGCAATATATTCACTCTATATCTTTATTCCTACTTATGGCAGAGTATTGGAAGTATTGATGGTGTTAAATCCCTTGGCTGTGGTGGAGGTGTACTTTAGAGAATGGTACTCCAGATGAAGTTGTGGTAATGTGTACATGACATCTTTGTAGGCGTACTAGAAGGAGTGTACATGACATCTTTGTAGGCGTACTAGAAGGAGTGTACATGACTTCTTTGAAGATGTACCAGAAGGAGTGTGCATAACTTCTTTGGAGGCGTACCAGAAGGAGTGTACGTTACTTCCTTGGAGACGTTCCAGAAGGATGACTTCCTTGGAGGCGTACCAGAAGGAGTGTACATGACGTCATTGGAGGAGTACCAGAAGGAGTGTACGTTACTTCCTTGGAGGCGTTCCAGAAGGAGTGTACGTTACTTCCTTGGAGGCGTTCCAGAAGCAGTGTACGTTACTTCCTTGGAGGCATACCAGAAGGAGTGTACGTTACTTCCTTGGAGGTGTTCCAGAAGGATGACTTCCTTGGAGGTGTACCAGAAGGAGCGTACTTCCTTGGATGTGTACCAGAAGGAGCGTACTTCCTTGGAGGTGTACCAGAAGGAGTGTACGTTACTTCCTTGGAGGTGTTCCAGAAGGATGACTTCCTTGGAGGTGTACCAGAAGGAGCGTACTTCCTTGGAGGTGTACCAGAAGGAGTGTACATGACTTCTTTGGAGGCATACCAGAAGGAGTGTACATGCCTTCCTTGGAGGAGTACCAGAAGGAGTGTACATGACTTCTTTGGAGGCATATCAGAAGGAGTGTACATGCCTTCCTTGGAGGCATACCAGAAAGAGAGTACATCCCTTCCTTGGAGGAGTACCAGAAGGCATGTACATTACTCCCTTGGACGCATACCAGAAGGAGTGTACATGCCTTCCTTGGAGGAGTACCAGAAGGCATGTACATTACTCCCTTGGAGGAGTACCAGAAGCAGGCAACAATTATTTGTCACTTGCACTGCACAGTACCATAACTTAAAGTGCAACCTTTCATAAAGCTTTGTGTTGGTTGTAGCTACCTCACTGTACTTACTGTCAATTATAGGAACTGCTGATGTTATCTACAGAAAGTAGGAACAGACTCTTGTGTAACACTGACCCATGACATTTTATTTTATTTATTTCAGTTACTTATATAGCGCCGTCAATTTACAAACCGCTTTACATATATATTGTACATTCATATCAGTCCCTAACCCTCAAGGGGTGTACAATCTAAGGTCCCTAACTTACATCCATACACATACTAGGGCCAATTTAGACAGGATCCAATTAACCTACCAGCATGTCTTTGGAGTGTGGGAGGAAACCAGAGTACCCGGAGGAAACCCACGCAGGCACAGGGAGAACATGCAAATTCCAGGCATGTGGTGCAGTGGTTGGGATTCGAACCAACGACCCGAGTACTGCCAGGCGGAAGTGCTAACCATTAGCCACTGTGCTGCCCATGAAATATTTATATCTTTATCCCCTGAAGTAGATACGAACTGTTTATGGATTATTATCATCTCCGACAATACTAAAGGTCAGCACAGCCTTTTTCAACCAGGGTTTTGGGGAACCGTAGGATTCCTCCAGAGGTTTCTAGGGGTTCCTTGAGCAGTGAGCAATGTCTGCCTCTAGATATACTGCATAACCATGGACAGCAATGATCTTTTTTAGCTATCTGTATGTAGAGGGTTCTTTCAAAGACCACAGGTAGCTGGAACATTCTTCACAGTGGCCATTTCACCAATGAACTGTGAGTTGTAAATCTAGTAGATTTTAGTAGGGGTTCCCTGAGCCTGGAAAGTTATTTCAAGGGTTCCTCCATGTTAAAAAGGCTGAGAAAGCCTGCCCTAGAGTGCTAGTGGTACAGGCACAGTACCTTTAGCCTTTCTTCTGCTCCACATTATAATATAGGGTCCTTCTCACGGGAAGAATTTCCTACAAGTGACTGCTGGAGGCCCTCATTATTGCACTCTAGGAGGTCAGAAAAAGCCAGATGATCAGGAGCCAAGATGGTCATGAATCTCATAGGCATCAATTTCAACATTATAGGAAGTTTTTCTAATCTGGAGCTTTCTAAACCTCTTGAGAATACAGTTTTTTAAACTGTTTAATACTCCAACCAGAGGCTCCTGGATACTCTGAATATGTTGTATTCCCTCAGTCTGATTTTCAGTCAATACCATGCTCTATGCAACGGACTTGTTTATACAGACATTCTACATGACTAAGCTCATGTTCTTTAGGTTAAGTGCTATTATACTGAGTTCCCATTATAGGGAGTGTGAAATCTTTGAATCCTGTTAGTGACGTGACTAGAACAAGATGGCTTTGACTGGTGTTTTTGGTTCCTTGCTGTGTTGGAGACAATAAGAGATTGTATTAGTGTATGTTCCACTGAGCAGACATAGGTAATCTCTCAGGCCTTGCATGGTGAGGACAGATACTGGTGTATAAAGAGTGAGGCATGTCATCCTGACTCTTAAATAAGAGGAAATAAAGAGGGGTGAGGATGGCAGAAAGAGAATTTTTAATCCTCCTTCTGTTGCTGTGCGGCAGCAGGGGACAGCCTGACTTTGAAAACCAAGTCAGATTTCTATCACTTAGATCTGTTCACAAAAGAGAGTAGTGATATTGTGGATCGCATAATTGAAGTGATCCACGATTATCTTCTCGGGGAAGGGGGCGCTTGCAAATTTTTGGCATTTTTACACCAAACCTTATCCCTAAACACATTTGGCGTTTTGATTCCTCTGTCTCATGCCATCCACCTTCCCAGAGCTAAAAGTTTTCCTCTGTTAGATCTAGGGAACATATGGTGGTAAATAATTCAGTGGCCTCTTCCTGTGTTGTGTGCTAGACTTTTTCTAAGAAGAACTGGGGGTGAATAGAAATACGCTTTATCAGATCTGCTGGTGACATCACAGCATGGCAAGGTCATGGATCTTCTTTATCAACCCTATGACATAAAGAAATGTTTTTCTTAAATGTACAATGGAATGAATGTCTTATTTTATTGTCTGTACTTATAAACTATCCTTCCTCTGTGAACAAGTATAGCTGATACTAGAAGTGGTATGTTGATTCTTACCACCATGCAGAAACCCATCCTGTCCTATAGTGTCTATTCCTATACGTGACACATGAGATCCCGAAAATAAAAATAATTTTTTTTACATATTTTCTAAAACATCCAACACGAATTGGAACAGCAAAAATAATACAGCTGGAACCACTCAAAATAGAGTGCAATAAGCATGTATATATACAATCCCATAAAGAAGAGGACCTTGTTTCTCCTCATATGAAGAAACGTGAAGTGAGAAAATGATAAAATATGCTTCCAGCCAGAAGAGTAGCAATATAGGTCACCAGCTACCATAGGGAGTAGAACAGGTGACCCCAGTTATACACTATATTTCCAAAAGTGTTGTCCCCGCCCTCCAAACCATTGGATTCAGGTGTTCCAATCACCTCCATGGCCACATGTGTGTAAAATCATCACCTAGGCATGCAGACTGCATCTACAAACATTTGTGAAAGAATGGGTCGTTCTCAGGAGCTCAGTGAAATCAAGCATTGTAACGTGGTAGATTGCCACCTGAGCAATTTGTCCATCTGTGACATTTCCTGGCTACTAAATATTCCACGGTCAACTGTTAGTGGTATTATAACAAAGTGGAAGCAACTGGGAACAACAGCAGCAGGTAAGCTACGTAAAAAGCGGGGTCAGCATATACTGAAGCGCACAGAAGTCGCCAACTGTCTGCAGAGTGTATAGAGAGCTTCATGGAATGGGTTTCCATGGCCGAGCAGCTGCATCCAAGCCTTACATCACCAAGTGCAATGCAAAGCATCGGATGCAGTGGTGTAAAGCATGCCGCCACTGGACTCTAGAGCAGTGGAGGCGTGTTCTCTGAAGTGACAAATCATGCTTTTCTATCTGGCAATCCGATGGACATGTCAGGGCTTGGCGGTCGCCAGGAGAATGGTACTTGCCTGAGTGCATTGTGCCATGTGTAAAGTTTGGAGGGGGGATTGTGGTGTGGGGTTGTGTTTCCGGGGTTGGGCTTGGCCCCTTAGTTCCAGTGAAGGGAACTCTTAAGGCGTCAGCATACCAAGACAATTTGGACAATTTCATGCTCTCAGCTTTCTGGGAACAGTTTTGGGGATGGCTCCTTCCTGTCCCAACATGACTGCACACCAGTGCACAAAGCAAGGTCCATAATGACACAGATGAGCAAGTTTGCAATAAAGGAACTAGACTAGCCTGCACAGAGTCCTGACCTCAACCCGATAGAACACCTTTGGGATGAATTAGAGTGGAGACTGTGAGCCAGGCCTTCTCGTCTGACATCAGTGCCTGACCTCACAAATGCGCTTCTGGAAGAATGGTCAAACATCCCCATAGACACCCTCCTAAACCTTGTGGACGGCCTTCCCAGAAGAGTTGAAGCTGTTATAGTTGCAAAAGGTGGGCCAACTCAATATTGAACCCTACGGACTAAGACTGGGATGCCATTAAAGTTCATGTGCGTGTAAAGGCAGGCCGACCAATACTTTTGGCAATATAGTGTACATCATTGATTTGGTCACTTCTCCGGACTTTGCCAGTCAAATGCTCCTCATCAAAAAGCTACACCCAGGTCTGAAAAAAAAGGGGGAAAAATAGGAGGGGTGGCTGGGAAAAAGGGGAAGGGTAGGGACGGGCTTTGGGAAAATTTGCTCCCCATCCACTTAAGTGCCTGATAGTCTTGTTACTGGCGGTCAACCTTAGGCTTTGATAAGATTCCCGGTTTATGATGTATCGTGTGTTGGTACAAACTGGAGCTACCTGAAAGCCTAAATTTGATTGGTAGCTCTGAGAAAATAACTAGTACTGACACTTTGAGATTTCAAAGAGTCGGTGGTGTTGAGGCAATGTACACAGGTCTTCAAAGTTATTCAGAAGGTGAACAAAATGATTACTTGAGTCCAGTGGCGGACTGACAACTCATGGGGCCCCCGGGCAATAGGGGATCATGGGACCCCTGTGTCCTTGCCCAAACTCAAAAAAGCCTATGAAAAAGGTACCAGGGTCATCTCATGGGGCCCCCTACTGACCCCGGGCCCTCAGGCAGTGCCTGAGTTTCCAAATGGTCAGTCCGCCCCTGCTTGAGTCCAATCTTATGGGTTTGGCAACTCACCACAAAACACAGAGCCCTTAGAAGAGGTGGTTCAGCTGAAATGAGAAATCAAAGTGCAGGAGGTCAATAAAAGTGCCAAACGATAACCCTGGGCTTGCCATTTTGTTGTGAACGTTGACCTGGATTGTTCTCCCTAATAAACTCTGTCTTCAGACCAGCCTGCATAGGAGCACTTTCCAGTCAATATAGTATTCTACAATTTCACCCAAGGGGATTTGGTGACCCCCAAAATGGGTTGGATTTTCTTTTCTTTCTGCCACCAGTTGAACCTTTTAAAAATTTTGGACTCAAGATTTTCATGTGACACTTTTAATGACCTACCACACTTTGACATGTCAGACCCTTACTGTTTTTTATACACTGAAGCTGCCCATACAATATTAGACAATCTAACATATTCCTCCATGCATGCTATACAGCAAAGATGGATGAGTCCTCCTGCTGGGCTATTGCATTCTGACTGTCAGAATTCCAAAACAGCAGCTGCACCTGATTGAAATCAGCCACTGTTTGGCCAACAATCTTCTGTCCAGCTCCAACCAGAAGCTGGGTAGGAAGGGACCTACAGGGCCAACCATGAAGAAAATGATGTCCAGTTTCTAATGAAATTTGAAGAGTGTATGGAAAGCTTTAGTGGTTCTAGGAAAACATACAACACTCCATGTGCTCTATATACATACTGTATGATGTCTCACACTTTGGTACCTGACACCTGTGCCCCTCCTGAAAACACCACTTGACATCTGTTGCATTTCAATCCTTGTGTATAGCTGCTAGATACATGCCATAGACACACATTGTACTGCCTGCCACATGTTTCTGTATATACACAAATTGTCTGAACATACACCTCCCCACCGGCCATAGCTCAGTCTATAATTTCAGTTTTTTTGTTTCTGGAATAGAGCAAATCAAATTTTTTTTTTTTCTTATTTTCTATCAGGATGAAGTGAAGATTGACTTGGTGAAGATTTCGGGGAGTTTCCACATAAGGTAAGGACCTTCACGAGTGCTCATTCAGTTTATAGATACTGACCTATTACCCTCTACAAAAATCTGACCTTCACCCAGCAAAGAGTGCCCAGGGGTTAGGATGGGGAAATGTCTGGTACCATGTGCAGTGTAAATACCTCATAGCTAGTATTAATTAAAGAGCAACCAGGCAAGAAGTGAAGTCAATCATTGACCAATTTAAAGTTTAGCTTGGTGCTTTCAGATTTAGTAGGCTTTGTGTTTCTGGATGGACTGCACTATGTAGCCTTTAAGTGCTCCAGAATTACGCTGAGGCTGTAGAGGGCTCAGGGAGAAGGTATTGGTGGTGGGAGGGTGGACGGGGGTGGGGGTGGTCAGGCCCCCCCCCCATTTCACAGTTTTAGTTATTTGGCTATTCAGACAGTAAGGATGCCAGTGAATATACTGGTTTACATACCATGGAACAAAAAACCTGCTTAATGCTGGGAGCCCTGCTGAATCTTGGCGGGTTAGTGATGGTGGATGCACTAATTAAAACATTAACCACATATTATTGTATTCATTGAACACAGAATTTAAAGATGCAAGATTTTGGCCACTAATATACATGATGGTTAGAAATTACTTTATGGTGTTTGATTCTGTTGGGCAGACAAAATTCAAACTCATGTACAAAATAGTGAGTTACCATTTCGATATTTACAGATATGATCACCTACTTATCGTAACAGTTTTTTGGTGGAGGTACAGTCTACAGCATGGTTCTACAAACTGTCTTTCAGATTTTAGGTGGGTGGGATTGTGCCAAGAGGGGGTAGAAATTTCCTGGCAAACAAAACACAATTGCATAGTGCCTGTGGTCAATGGAAGAAGGAATAATGCCCCGTCATTGGTATCCGTGAGAGGAAAAGGGCTTCATAGTTGATGTCAGAAGGAGAATGGTGCCCCATCATTGGTATCAGTTGGGGAAGTAGTGCCCTGTAATTGGTATCAGCGGGAGGGATAGTGTCCCATCATTTATATCAGTGGAATAAATAGTGCCCCATCATTGGTATCAGTGGGATGAATTGTGTCCCTTCATTGGTATCAAGAGGAGGAGTAAAGCCTCATTGTTGGTGTCAGTGGGAGGAATAGTGCCCCATCATTTATATCAGTGGGAGGAATAGTGCCTCATCATTGGTATCAGTGGGATGAATTGTGTCCCTTCATTGGTATCAAGAGGAGGAGTAAAGCCTCATTGTTGATGTCAGTGGGAGGAATAGTGCCTCGTCATTGGTATTAGTTGGAGGAATAGTGCCTCATCATTGGTATTAGTTGGAGGAATAGTGCCCCATCATTGGTATCAGGAGGAGTAGTACCCCATCATTGATGTCAGTGGGAGGGATAGTGCCTCATCAGTGATATTAGTGGTAGGAACAGTACCCCATCTTTGGTATCAGTGGGAGGAATAGTGCCCCATCATTGGTATCAGTGGGAGGAATAGTGCCCTATCATTGGTGTTAATGGGACGAATAGTGTCCCATCATTGGTGTCAATAGGAGGAATAGTTCCCTATCGTTGGTGTCAATGGGATGAATAGTGCCCTATCATTGGTGTCAATGGGAGGAATAGTGCCCTATCAATACCAGTGGCAGATATTATGGTCCAGGGTTCATGTCAGTGGGAGGTATAGTGCCAAGTATCAGTGGGAGGACTAGTGCCCAGAGGGCCAGATAAAGGCCAGCAAAGGGCTGCAGTTTGGAGACCACTGGTCTACAAGAAAAAGTCGGGGGACATAATGACAGAAACTTTTACTGCCATGAGACTAATAAAAAACTACCAACAGTGACAAGGCATCTAGAATGTGCCATCATTAATACAGTTGCAAGAAAAAGTATGTGAACCCCTTGGGATTACGTGAAGTTTTGCATGAATTGGGCATAAAATGTGCTCTGAACGTCATCTAAGTCACAACAATAGAAGAACACAGTCTGCTGAACATAATACTACACAAACATTAGATGTTGCAATGGTTTAATTGCACATAACATGTAAACATTCACAGTGCAGGGAGGAAAAAGTATGTGAGGCCCTAGCTTAATGACTTCTCCCAGAGCTAATTGGAGTCAGGAGTGAGCCAACCTTGACTCCAATCAGTGTGATGATATTGGATGAGTTGCTGACAGCTGTCCTGCCCTTAAAAAACACACACCTGTTTTGGGTTTACTGGTTTCAAGAAGCAATGTCTGATGTGAACCGTGCCTCGCAGAAAACAGCTCTCAGAAGAACTACGATCAAGAATTGTTGACTTGCATGAAGCTGGAAATGGTTACAAAAGTATCTCCAAAAGCCTTGATGTTCACCTGTCCACAGTAAGACAGACTGTCTACAAATGGAGAAAGTTTAGCACTGTTGCTACTCTCCCTAGGAGTGGTCGTCCTGTAAAAATGACTGCAAGAGCACAGCGCAGAATGCTGCATGAGGTAAAGAATAATCCCAGAGTGTCAGCTAAAGACCTACAGAAATCTCTGGCACATGCTAACATTTTTGTTGACACATCTACAATAAGGAAAACATTAAACAAGAATGGAGTACATGGGAGGACACCATGGAGGAAGCCATTGCTGTCCAAATAGAATATTGCAGCACGTTTGAAGTTTGCAAAAGAGCACCTGGATGTTCCACACCACTACTGGCAAAATATACTGTAGACAGATGAAACCAAGATTGAGTTGTTTGGGAAGAACACACAACACTATGTGTGGAGAAAAAAAGGCACAGCACACCAACATCAAAACCTCATCCCCACTGTAAAACATGGCGGAGGGAGCATCATGGTTTGGGGCTGCTTTGCTGCCTCAGGGCCCGGACGGATTGTTGTCATTGATGGGAAAATTAATTCCAGAGTTTATCAAGACATTTTGCAGGAAAACGTACGACCATCTGTCCGCCAACTGAAGCTCCGCAGAGGATGGGTGATGCAACAGGACAATGACCCAAAGCATACAAGTAATTCAACAAAACAATGGCTGCAACAGCACAGAATACACCTTCTGGAGTGGCCCAGTCAGAGTCCTGACCTCAACCCGATTGAAATGCTGTGGCATGACCTTAAGAGAGCGATTCACACCAGACATCCCAAGAATATTGCTACACTGAAACAGTTTTGTGAAGAGGAGTGGTCCAAAATTACTCCAGATCGTTGTGCAGGTCTGATCTGCAACTACAGGAAACGTTTGGTTGAGGTTATTGCTGCCAAAGGAGGGTCAACCAGTTATTAAGTCCAAAGGTTCACATACTTTTTCCTCCCTGCACTGTGAATGTTTACATGGTTTGTGCAATTAAACCATGGCAACATCTAATGTTTGTGTAGTATTATGTTCAGCAGGCTGTGTTCTTCTATTGTTGTGATTTAGATGACGTTCAGAGAACATTTTATGCCCAATTCATGCAAAACTCCACGTAATCCCAAGGGGTTCACATACTTTTTCTTGCAACTGTATATTTCTTGTCCAATGGACTGTTTGCATTTCTTGCTAAATGGTCAATTAAAACAAATTATAACCTGGATTACAGGAAGGTGCAACTAGTAACTCAATTACAAATATATATTAAGTTCCAACTGCAGGAAATAAAAATAAACTACTATTGCAGTCCACAATCCCCCCCCATACTGCAAGGTTTAAATACTCCCTAACTGTAGGGGTAGAAGAATAAGATGTAATACTTACCTTAAAACTGGCTTTATCCGGACATATGCGGACAGCTTCTATGCACCGAGGAATTCAACACCGGAGTTCTTTTTGGAGCATAAATTACTGCCCACACTCACAGACCCCATATTTCCACAAGACCCTGATGTGTGGCCCCCAAAATGTGTTGGCTTTTGTAATAAAGTTTGAAATAGAACCTTACTTTAGACTCTAATATTTCGGTGCGGTGCTTCGATTTCAGGTTCAAATATTGTCTGCACATCTCCAGGTGGTAATTTCTCAATAATCTTAAGGTTCCAGCAATTTCAATCTACTGCTCTTACTACTCACTTTGGTAGGCTTCTTCCTTCTGTTTGACCGGCCCCCAAAGAATCTTCTATGAGACCCTCCAGGCCGCAGTGGTGGGGTGAAGCAATCAAATAGAATGCAAGGCCAATAGCCCTGCATTACACATGAGGACAGCAAAGGACTATCCACAACCTGGAGCAGAAAGAGTGATTATGGTAAGTATTACACCTTGCTCCTTTACTCCTAGACTTGACCTTGCAATGCAGGGGGCCCTCACGGCATGGTAGTTTTATTTGTAATTCCTGGAGTTGAGCTTTAAAACAGTTCAGGACTTGTATGCATTAAATATACATTAAAATTCTCCTTCTATAGGAAACTGTCAGTTACTTTATTGTGTCCCTCTACAGAGGACTGAATGGCTGTGATGAGGCAGGTGAACAGTAGACGTAGGCTATCTATCTATCTATAGGTCTGAAAGGCCCTTGGAGATCTCTGGTGACCTGTGTGCTGTGATGCCTTGTTTTCTCTGGTCCGGCCGGTGTCAGAGGTTACCAGCGGATCAGCAGTTTATGTAAATAGTTGTGATGTAACATGCTCGGGTCTTGCAGGCCGGTTCAAGACATCCATCATTCTCAAGGCACACAGGGACATCCAGACACTAGCAGCATGTGCCCTACTCTGGATCTGTTTGGTTTTCTTTTTTTGTCTCTTTTTCTCCATTTTGGTGCCCAACTGTGAAGCACTTTTTCTTTGTCCTTTCAACTTTTTTTTTTTAATTCTCCCCCTTCTCCTCCACTCAAACCCCTCCCTAAATCACCCCTCCTGCTTGTTTAGCTTTCGGCTTCTTTTCTGACTTCAAAGCCCTCCCCAATCATTGTCTGTGAGCTGCAGGCAGTGGCCTTGAAATAGGAACACAGGAGAGCACACTGCAGGTCACGTTAGGGCATCATGCCTGTGAGTGTGAATGGCTGTTCTGGGATTCTTACTATTCATACTCTTGAATCCTGGTTACCAGTCTCTGCTGGCACCGTACGTCTTTCCCTCTAACACTTACACTGTTTCCCACCCTAACATCCCCGTAGGGATGGAGCCGTCCTCTGTGCTAGGACATGGGAAGGAATAGCGGGTTCCACTTATTACCCCTCTTACACCTTTCCACATCCAACAACCCTTTACAGGCAATTCCTGGAATTAGATAAAATCTACCTTTGAAGTCACCTCTAACTTGTACTGCAAGGGCTAAATTCTCATTAGGTCTAGAGGGAGCTTAAGAGGCTGTATTACTTACCTTATTCCCAGTCCAGTTTTCCCTCAAGCATGCTGTCCTTTTGGTGGTCCTTCAGTGTCATCAAGTAGAAGCTGAAGAGGCTGCCATATTTACCTTACCCCTACTCCAGGGGCTCCAGTGCTCTGTCAACCTCTCCCTCTGGTGGTCTGGGCTATGGGTGGTCCTTCAAGGTCATCAAGTACAAGCTGAAGAGGCTGCTGTACTTACCCTACCCCTGCTTCAGTCAGCTCTGGTGCCCTCCACCTCTCCCTCAGGCACTCTGGGCTTTGGGTGGGTTTTCGTTGTCATCATGTACAAGCTGAAGTAGCTGCCATACTTACCTTACCCCTGCTCCAGAGTCTCCAATGCTCTGTCCACCTCTCCCTCTGGTGCTCTGGGCTATGGGTGGTCCGTCAAGGTCATCAAGTACAAGCTGAAGAGGCTGCTGTACTTACCCTACCCCTGCTTCAGTCAGCTCTGGTGCCCTCCACCTCTCTCTTAGGAATTCTGGGGTTTGGGTGGGTTTTTGTTGTCATCATGTACAAGCTGAAGTAGCTGCCATACTTACCTTACCCCTGCTCCAGAGTCCCCAATGCTCTGTCTGCCTCTTCCTTCGCTGCTCTGGGTAGTTCTTCGGCTCTGGGTAGAGAACTTTGCGGCATTGGGTAGTTCTTCAGTGCCATAAAGTACAAGTTGAAGTGGCTGTATTACTTACCTTTTCCCCAGCTCTGGCCAGCGCCAGTGCTCTCCAGCTCTCCCTCTGACACTCCAGGCTTTGGGTTGTCCTTCTGTGTCAATAAGTACAAGTTGAAGAGGCTGCAGTGCTTAACTTACCCCTGTTCTAGCCAGCTCCGGCGTTCTCCACCTCTCCCACCAGTGCTCTGGGCTTTGGGTAGTTTTTTGTTGAGATCATGTACAAGCTGAAGAGGTTGCTACACTCACTTTAAACTCACGCTGGCCAGTTTCAGCACTCTTCTCCTCTCCCTCCGGTACTCCAGGCCTTGGGTGGTCCTTCTGCATCTTCATGTACAATGCAGGGCTATTAACCTTGCATTGTACTTAGAAGAACCAGGAGTGTGAACTCTTTAGAGAAGAGATTTTGGAGGACTGGTTGCACCACTGGGGAGACTCTGTTGAAGTATAGAATATATAAGAATACTTACCTTAATCCTGACTCCAGAAGGGTCCTTCCCCCCAAACTTCCTCTCTTAAGTGCTCCTGCCTGTGGTCACACTTCTGCCTCCTTCATGTACACTGTTCACCCTGCATTGTAGGTAATGACACTGAGGGACCTCAAAAAGCCTAGAGGGCTGGTAGGAGAGCCCCCTAGACTTAACAAGTATTTAATCATTGCAGCAAGGGGGGCTACTACAAGGTTAGATTTTGTCTAATTCCCGTAGATGGGCTTTAAGTTATCTGTAAATGGTTGTTGGGTGTGGCAAGGTAAAGCACAGCTAATAGGTACAATCCTATTCCTTCCCATGTTGTAGCATAGAGGATAGCCCCATCGCTATAGTGATTGTAGGCAGGGGCAGACTGACAACTCATGGGGCCCCCGGGCAATAGGGGATCATGGGGCCCCTGTGTCCTTGCCCACACTCAAAGCACACCCAAAAAAGCCTATAAAAAAGGTACCAGGGGCATTTCATGGGGCCCCCTACTGACCCCGGGACCTCGGGCAGTGCCGATTGCTCGAATGGTCAGTCCGCTCCTGATTGTAGGGCAGAAAAACTGCTTCTTGCAGCCAAACTTTAGTAGTCACCTGAATCCTTCCAGGTCTAAACAGTCAGATATTACAGAGTTACATCAGCTCAATGGTTATATGATCTCCACCTTTTATAGTTTTTTTACTTTGAAATAGAACATTAGTGGGTACACCTGTCAAAAACATACCAGGCAGTATACTGTAGCGCCTGAACAGATTTATTATACTGACCAGATTTCCGAAAAAAAACATTTTAGATCAAAGCAAAGGCCCTCAGTGGATTGGTACAATGTGTTTCTATACGAACCTCTGCTGGTTAGCAGTAGTGCGCTTACTCCCAGAATTGCTATGGAAATTATACTGATTTATACATACTTAATGGCTTCGTCTCTTTGCTCTTCGGTGATGTCCTGTGGAGAGGAGGTTGGAAAACACAGAATTAGTGATTATTAGATAATGGGGAATCAAAATAATATAGAAAATTCCTGATAATTGAGGTCGCTTATCTCCATTTAACTTTATTCCGACACTAATAGTCCCCCCTGCTAGGCAGAAAACGTTCTGGTTGGCCTTTCTTGTTGGTTACAAGGGATGGCGGCTCTACGCGGTACAGTTTTCTGTCCAGTTTGATGCTTTACAAATAAACATTCATCTCTTGAGGCATTTGTTAACAAAAAAAAAAACTGTGTATGAGCTAATCAGAGCAAATGGACTGAGATCATTTTTGTGATAAAAATAAAAGGATCAATGTGTCTTTTCCTCCAGCATATCACCAGAGTCAGTCCTTGCTCCAGGAGGCAGATGCTGGTACTTGTGCATGCTGGCTCAGTTTAACTAGTAATCATGGACTTGGGTTTGGGTTTGGTCTGAACAAAAGTTTGGCCAAACCCGGAAGCTAGCTGTCAGTGCCGGGCCAATGAGTTGGTGGTGGAAGATTCCCAGCCCACAGCTGACATACGCAAATGAATGGGTTTCATTTGTGACATCATCAACCTAATATGGGCACATGGCCATTATTAGGTCAATGTAATTAACTTTCTATGGCCATGTGTTCACATTGTATTCACGTTAGGTCAGCCTCTTTATATACCTCCTACCCACTCACTGGCTAGGTTCGGAACAAACCCAAGCTCCTCCCAAATAACAAGCAGGATAGCAGTAGTTCCCTCGGCCTCAGAGATTCTGCTCTCTCCTGGCTCTCATCCTACCTGTCACAACGCTCTATCAGCGTTACCTATAATGCTACCACCTCCCCCTCACTCCCCCTCTCTGTTGGGGTCCCTCAAGGCTCTGTCCTCGGGGCCGTTCTCTTCTCCATCTACACCTCCTCCCTTGGCCAACTCATACACTCTCACGGCTTCAACTACCACCTCTATGCCGACGACACACAAATCTATCTCTCAACCCCCCACCTCACCCCCTCGGTGAATCACACACCTACTGAGCGACATATCAGACTGGATGTCGCTCCACTTCCTTAAACTGAACCTCTCCAAAACCGAGTTTCTTGTCTTCCCCCCAGCCCGGACACCACCCCCCATTGACTTCTCCATCACATCCAACAACGCCACCATCAAACCCGCCCCGCAGGCCAGAGTACTGGGTGTCATTCTGGACTCCAACCTATCCTTCCAGCCCCAAGTCCAATCTTTAACAAACTCGTGCAGACTCCACCTCCGCAACATCGCCAAAATCCGCACGTTCCTAACCCCAGAAACCACTAAACAGCTCATCCACTCCCTCATCATAGCACGACTCGACTACTGCAACTCCCTCCTCACTGGCCTGCCTCGCCGCTGGCTATCCCCACTTTAGTCCATCCTGAATACGGCTGCCAGACTCATTCACCTTTCCAACCGCTCCATCTCCGCCACCCCCCTCTGCCAATCCCTCCACTGGCTTCCGATTGCGCAACGGTTCAAATTCAAAATCCTAACACTGACGTACAAAGCCGTCCACCATACTGCCCCGAACTACATCACCGACCTAATATCCAAGTACCGCCCAACACGCACACTCCGCTCCTCACAAGACCTCCTTCTCTCTAGTTCCCTGGTCTCCTCCTCCCATGCCTGCCTCCAGGACTTCTCCAGGGTGTCACCCATCCTCTGGAACTCCCTGCCCCAGCCCATCAGATTATCACCTACTCTCCTCTCCTTTAGGCGCACCCTGAAAACCCATCTCTTCAGGGAAGCCTACCCCACCCCCTGCTAACCTGCCGACCTCCTCCACTCTTCCTACCACTCCATCCCCCACAGCTATCTCCTGTACCACCATCCCCTCCCTCCTAGATTGTAAGCTCGAAAGAGCAGGGCCCTCGATCCCCTCATGTTTTGCATTGTATTGGTATTGTTCTGTCACATGTTCTGTCCCCCTTTGTAATGTACAGCGCTGAGCAAACCATTGGCGCTTTATAAATACTGTATAATAATAATAGGTCCTAGTTTTTTGAAAGAGCGTGTTCCCACCAATTCATTTTGTTATGGTGCTCTTTTATAGGTTTGGCATGGTGAATGTTGGGTCATTTTTCTGTGTGCCCATCAAGAGGCAATTCAAATAAATCGTTTCAACGTCACGATGCCTCCTCATCCCTATAATTCTGGAGAGAACCTACCTGTAACATAGGTACAAAGAGTAACAACAATGGGCAAAGTCAAGTACCTGCCTACTGCAACCAGTATTCACCAGCGAAAGATGATTTCTTTTGCCGTTGGTTGATCAGGGTTGCTACACGTTGCTCTTTGTCTCGTTGACTATGCCAGTGTTGCTCACTATCAATAATTTCAGTAGGGCTCACCAGAGAAATCAGGCTAACCAGACCTGAGAGAGAGTTTGGAAGCTGTGAACCTGGGAAACGGTTTTCATAAACATACATGTGACCGCAGCAATGGAGCAAGCTTATAGGAACATTTGCATGATCTCTTAGGATGGTCAGATCTTCCATTGTCCATCTCCTGTCTTAGTCGGCTGGTGAGCCACCTTCATTTATTTCAACACTGGCTTGTCTGGTGAAGAGTTTTCTGCAGATCTACAGATCATTTACGTTAAATGTGCACCCATGTCAACCACCTTTATGTTCGGAAGCCAACCGCAATTCCATGTGTACCCAACGGAGTTGGTAGTCCAATATCTCACTGGTGAAACCATACCTGGTCTCCAGCTGGAGAGTCCAATATACTGCGACTCTTTGTGATTGGTGGCAATGGGTTAAAGGGAACTTGCAGCTCGCACTGGCTGGAAGAAGAGTGGCTTTAAGACTATTACAATAAAGTCGTGGGAACAATAAGTTGTTTTAATGAGACAGCATCATGCTGTGATTGTGTCTTTGAACGCACTGAGCACTTACAGAAGCAGTGTGCAGTACTTGTCCCAGTAATATATGGGGATCCACTGTCTTCTGGTGGGGTCAGAAATGTACGGCTCCTCCAAACAGAATGAGCTTTTTACGTGAAGGAAGCCGGAGAAAGTACAGCTAATGAGACGTGATGTAACCAGATTGTTAGCCGTGCATTATGGGCTAATGAATTCATTGTTTGCCCTCCACTCATTGTCCTGAGAGGTGTTTTCTTTCACTTGTCTGCTTGTCCTCTCCCATCACATTCACCTTCCTGGTTGTGACAAAGGGGGTCGTTCAGGCGGTGCCGGGACAAAGTCTTCTAGATCCCAGGGCAGACATGCCAAATTGTGCACCCCCCAAGATCTATCCACATTATGTCAGCGAAAATCCCCTCCCTCCTGAAAAAATCCAGCACTGATCTGCGTACTTACTCATATATTTACCCTCCTCCCAGTACAAACCTGCTCCTTGCTGAAATCCCCCCTTCCAGCACAAATCTCCCCCTCCGCACCCCCCATCTCGAATCCTCTCTCTCCATAAGCCCCAGCACATATACCCACCCCAAAAGAACAAAAAAACACCTCCTAGCACAAATCCTTTACCCATCAAAGTTCCCCTTCGAGCACAATTTCTCTTCCCCTCCCCCACTCCAAATTCTCCCCTCCTAGCACAAATTCCCCTCCCCTAATCCCCCAACCTAGCACAATAGCACAACCCCCCCCCCTCCCCCCCAAAAAAAATCCCCCTCCTAGCACAAATACCCCCCCCCCCATTCATCCCTACTAACACAATTCCCCCCCGACAAAAAAAAAAAGATCCCCTCTTAGCACAAAAATTCTCCCCCCTGTTATACTATGTTATGGTATCTTTTATGGTTGAACTAGATGGACTTGTGTCGTTTTCAGCCAGAGGAACTAAGTAACTATGTTTTCTAGCACCCCCACCCCAAATCCACCATCCTAGCGCAAGTTCTCTTCCCCCCTCTAATATATCACCTTTTCTAGCACCCCCACCCCAAATCCACCATCCTAGCGCAAGTTCCCTTCCCTCCTCTAATATATCACCTTTTCTAGCACAAACCCCCCAAATCCACCATCCTAGCGCAAGTTCTCTTCCCCCCTCTAATATATCACCTTTTCTAGCACCCCCACCCCAAATCCACCATCCTAGCATAAAGTCTCTTCCCCCCTCTAATATATCACCTTTTCTAGCACCCCCACCCCAAATCCACCATCCTAGCACAAGTTCTCTTCCCCCCCCCTAATATATCACATTTTCCAGCACCCCCACCCCAAATCCACCATCCTAGCGCAAGTTCTCTTCCCCCCTCTAATATATCACCTTTTCTAGCACCCCCACCCCAAATCCACCATCGTAGCGTAAGTACTTTTCCCCCCTCTAAAATATCACCTTTTCTAGCACCCCCACCCCAAATTCACCATCCTAGCACAAGTTCTCTTCCCCCCTCTAATATATCACCTTTTCTAGCACCCCCACCCCAAATCCACCATCCTAGCGCAAGTTCTCTTCCCCCCCCTCTAATATATCACCTTTTCTAGCACCCCCACCCCAAATCCATTATCCTAGCGCAAATTCTCTTCCCCCTTCTAATATATCACCTTTTCTAGCACCCCTCCCCCAAATCCACCATCGTAGCGTAAGTACTTTTCCCCCCTCTAATATATCACCTTTTCTAGCACCCCCACCCCAAATCCACCATCCTAGCACAAGTTCTCTTCCCCCCCCCCTAATATATCACCTTTTCTAGCACAAAGCCCCCAAATCCACCATCCTAGCACAAGTTCTCTTCCCCCCTCTAATATATCAGCTTTTCTAGCACCCCCACCCCAAATCCACCATCCTAGCACAAGTTCTCTCCCCCCCCCCCTAATATATCACCTTTTCTAGCACCCCCACCCCAAATCCACCATCCTAGCACAAGTTCTCTTCCCCCTTCTAATATATCACCTTTTCTAGCACCCCCACCCCAAACCCACCATCCTAGCGCAAGTTCTCTCCCCCCCCCCTCTAATATATCACCTTTTCTAGCACCCCCACCCCAAATCCACCATCCTAGCACAAGTTCTCTCCCCCTCCTCTAATATATCACCTTTTCTAGCACCCCCACCCCAAATCCACCATCCTAGCACAAGTTCTCTCCCCCCCCCCCTCTAATATATCACCTTTTCTAGCACCCCCACCCCAAATCCACCATCCTAGCACAAGTTCTCTCCCCCCCCCCCTCTAATATATCACCTTTTCTAGCACCCCCACCCCAAATCCACCATCCTAGCACAAGTTCTCTTCCCCCCTCTAATATATCACCTTTTCTAGCACCCCCACCCCAAATCCATTATCCTAGCACAAAGTCTCTTCCCCCATCCCCCCTCCCAACACAAATCCCCCCAAATCACCACTCCTAGCACCTCCCCAAATTCCCGCCCTAGAACTATTCTTACCACCTGCCCCCCTCAATTCCCCCTCCAAACACAAATCCCCTCCCCTCAATCTGCTCATGGTGCCCCCCATCTCACATGATACCACAGTGCCCAGGGCAGCAGCCCCTCCTGCCCACCCCTTGTTCTGGCACCATGGTTTTGCTGGGATTAGGAACCTGTGAGTTGCAGATCAGTTGTAGATGAAAATGATTCTTTTGGTTGTGACAACGCCTAGGCTGTAAATGGAATGATGGTTTGCGAAGGCTCGGCTCGGCTCGATTCTTGTTAAAACTAGCGATGTGTTCACTTAGACCAGACATGTTCCTCCGGGGTCCAGGAGCACTAGGGTTCCTCTAGAGGTTCCTTAAGCTGTGGCTAATTGACCTCCCATCTGATGGTGCCAACATATTCCTGGCTCCAGCACCACTTGGCAGAGCCGGCGTCATGGCACGATCTTTTTAGCTCTCTCTAAGGGGGGCTTTCTTTGTTTCTACTACTTCAGAAAAAAGATTGGATGGCATTGGAACCTTAAGTGGGTATTAATACCTTTGATTGGTTTGTTATAAAATGATATCGTTCTGTTCCAAAAGTGTATGTACCTGGTGTATGGCCTGGTTCCATACACTGAAGGACTTCCAAGGAACCTCTGGATTGTAAACATATTGGTTAGATCAGAGGATTGGCGTGAAAAGCTAAATTCCAGAAAAAAGATTTAATTTCAAATCTGTAATACGCTTGATAGCTAATGCGTTTCGGGGGCCACACTGACGTCTGTGCCACTTTATTCTAGTGCAATCCAGGACCATCAGAATGCAGCAAACCGGACTGGGACCTGCAGTGGGAGTTCCAGTGTCCCCAGCAGGTGCAGTCCAGGACCATCAGAATGCAGACAAAGTGGACTGGGACCTGCAGTGGGAGTTCCAGTGTCCCCAGCAGGTGCAGTCCAGGACCATCAGAATGCAGACAAAGCGAACTGGGACCTGCAGTGGAAGATCCAGTGTCCCCAGCAGGTGCAGTCCAGGACCATCAGAATGCAGACAAAGCAGACTGGGACCTGCAGTGGGAGTTCCAGTGTCACTAGCAGGTGCAGTCCAGGATCATCAGAATGCAGACAAACCAGACTGGGATCTGCAGTGAGAGTTCCAGTGTCACTAGCAGGTGCAGTCCAGGATCATCAGAATGCAAACAAAGTGGACTGGGACGTGCAATGGAAGCTTCAGTGTCCCCAGCAGGTGCAGTCCAGGATCACCAGAATTTAAACAAAGCGGACTGGGACCTGCAGTGGGAGTCCCAATGTTACTAGCAGGTGCAGTCCAGGATCACCAGAATGTAAACATAGTAGAATGGGATCTGCAGTGGGAGTTCCAGTGTCACCAGCAGGTGCAGTCCAGAATCACCAGAATGTAGACAGAGCAGACTGGGATCTGCAGTGGGAGTCCCAGTGTTACTAGCAGGCGCAGTCCAAGATCACCAGAACGCAGACAGAGTAGACTGGGACCTACAGTGGGAGTCCCAGTGTCATCAGCAGGTGCAGTCCAGGATCACCAGAATGTAGACAGAGCAGAATGGGATATGCAGTGGGAGTTCCAGTATCACCAGCAGGTGCGGTCCAGGATCACCAGAATGTAGACAGAGCAGACTGGGATCTGCAGTGGGAATCTCAGTGTCACCAGCAGGTGCAGTCCAGGATCACCAAAATTCAGACAAAGCAGAGTGGGACCTGCAGTGGGAGTTTCACTGTCACCAGGAAGTGCAGTCCAGGATCACCAGACTGGGGTGGACTGGTGCACTATACCTCAGCATGTTTTTAAAATGTGTAGCAAGTAATCATTTATTTATCTGAGAACGATTAATGATGACTGGATAGAAAAAAAATTAGTCTGCGATAGTACTTCATAGAAAAGTAGAGGTTCTTGTGTTGGTTGGTGTAATCATTATTTTTTTGTGCATCAAAAGAAAAGGACTTACAGGGTGTGACCACAATTTTATTGTCTTTTATGTTGCATTAACTTTACATCAACGTCTATACTGTATATGTCACCTGCAGTCTTTCATGTTTCTCAGGCTACATTCACACCAGCGATATAGGCCGGTGCAAATTGCAGCAGTAGGAATTTTCACTTTCCTGCTGCTGCTGTGAGCGACTAGGTGCAGGTGCCGGCCCTATTCAATATGTCAGGTTGCTGGAAGCTGCAGCTATTGGCGGCTGAGAATACAGGCAGCAATTGCCTGCGGTGATCACTGCTGGAAGCACGTGTTAGATGTACTAGCAGATTTATTTTATTTATTTATTTATTTATCGAGTTTATATAGCGCCAAAGGGTTTGCTCAGCGCTGTACAATAGAGGGGGGACAATACATGGCACAGTACAGTAACATCAAACAGCACACAAGGGGTAAGAGGGCCCTACTCTTTCGAGCTTACAATCTAGGAGCAGATTTAGATACACTAACAAATTGAAGCCAAACTCCAGCTAATAATTTATCCCAAAAGGAAAAAAAATGATCGCTGTAACTGCTTATAAAAGTTTTACATACCTAATCAAAGGCTGATCATTGTCAGCGGTAAATGTTCTGTCTCAACACTCTAACTGCTACATGTGCAGGACAGCTTATTCTGGTGAAAGCCAACAGACAAAATAGAACCAATGTACCTAAAATTAAAACATTCGGAAAAAAATTTGACTAGTGTATGGCCAGCCTAAGCAGGGGCGTTCCTAGGGTTGATGTCACCCGGTGCAATAACACTTGGTGACACCCCCTCTGACGATCAGGAGCAGAATGGATCGGATCTGCGGATTGCGCATAATGGATCGGATCTATTATGCTCCCCAATCCGCAGATCCGATCCATTCGGAGGGGATCGTTGGCTTTCTTTACAACTTACCTTTCCGTGGAGCGGGTCCGGTGACACCCCGTATAGGTTGCATGCTGACTATCCCCGCAGGATGGTTCGGATCTGTGGATTGAGCATAATGAATCGGAGTCTGATCCATTATGCTCCCCAATCCGCAGCTCCGATCCATCCTGCGGGGATTGTCGGCTTGCTTTACCTTTTCGTGGAGCGGGTCCGGTGTCACCCCGTGCAGTAGGTGTCGCCCGGTGCGGCGCGCACCCCCACACCTGCCTCCGGACGCCACTGAGCCTAAGGCCGGTATCTTTACACCAGCAGACGGGGGCGGACTGACCATTTGGAAACTCGGTCACTGCCCGAGGGCCCGGGGTCAGTAGGGGGCCCCATGAGATGCCCCTGGTACCTTTTTCATAGGCTTTATTTTAGTTTGGGCAAGGACACAGGGGCCCCATGATCCCCCGGGGCCCCATGAGTTGTCAGTCCGCCCCTACCAGGAGGTGAAAATAAAGGAAAGAATTGAATGCAGCCATCACATCGAATAATACATGTTTGCTTTTGGGTTTAATACTGCTCTAAGAGTTAGTGGCACTTTCAGGGATATGGAATCGAGGAACATTTCTCAAATCTATAACATGGGCAAGTGTCTGCAGGGAGCGAGCAAGAGATAACCTGATCCCGAACTCCCCATCACGGCTCCCGGCAATGACCACCACCTGATTACACGGCATTGATCTGCAGGATATACTCAGATTTGTGGCTACAGACAATGAAAGTTTGGTGATTACTAGCGGCAGGAGCTAAATAGCCCTGTAACTGGTATGAAGGTTAATTCATGGTCTGCTAAACAGGAAAAATATGAGAGGTTTGTCAGACAGAATGGAGGGAGAGGAAGGGGGGGTGGTAATAAAATCTAATCTAAAGGCAGAGGCTGCTGCGCTGTAAAACATACAAACGCTGATAGACCAGAGACATGGCCTCTCTCTGCTCCTGGTGTGTTCGGTGTGAAGATACTGACCTGGGTTCACACCTATGCTGGCTGCGTTTGAGTCGTGTCCGCATTGCGTTTTTACACCTACGTTTTTGGTGCGTTTTTGCCGCGTTTTTGATGCGTTATGCTTTTCTTTGCCTTTTTAAAATTTTTCTTGTTGCTAGGCAGATTTAAAACGTAGCAAAAACGCAATACATGCTTTTCTGCAGCGTTCCCATTGAAGTCTATAGAACCAAAAACGCAACGTTTTTACGTTCAAAAAAGTCCCTGACCCTTTCCAAAAAACGCACCAGGTGAAAACGCGGAGATGTGAATGTGTCCCATTGGAAATCATGTTAAATGGACTGCAAAACGCTGCAGAAAAAAAACAACCTAGGGTAAGCCTTGTACACGTGATAGAATATCAGACGAATGATCGTCTTTTGTTTTTGGATGCTAGTCTCATGATGAAAACGAATAGGTTACCAAAGTTACAAAAATTCTCATAAGTCTCCACCCACACGGGGCGTTTTGATCACGATGGTAGCGTCAGCTGTGTAAAGTCACGTTAAAAACGTGAGTTTTTCAGCGTTTCGTA
Organism: Staurois parvus; assembly: GCF_062004578.1. Taxonomy (NCBI): domain Eukaryota; kingdom Metazoa; phylum Chordata; class Amphibia; order Anura; family Ranidae; genus Staurois; species Staurois parvus. The sequence goes on from NW_028318862.1 coordinate 4,664,188, forward strand.
GCATTTTTGCATTAGCGTTTAGTGGCGTTTTTTCCGCTTTTGCTTTTTTAGCATTTTTTTTTTACTAAAAAAAATTTATTTTTTGGTAAAAAACCCCTCCAAAAACGCAGATTTGCCGCATTTTTTAGCATTAGAGCATTTTTACAGTTAAAAAAACTCCTCTAGAAACTCACTAGTCCTGGGGAGTTTTTCCAGCCAAAAAACGTCCCAGCTAAAAAAACGTTGATTCCAGTCTGTGTGTATGGCACATAGGATAACTTGCTGGGGGGTTTACTGGCTGTAGAAAAAAATGTCAAAAAGCCAAAAACTGCCACTGTAAAAGCGTCCCGTGTGTATGAGGACTAAGAATACAACTTCCGATGATGATGTCATGTATTGTAATGTATTTTGTCGTTTCTGAGCATGTGCGGTGTTGGTCACTCGATTTGTTTCAGACGAATACTGTACTGCTTAAACGACATACCTTAGATTGTACACCCCCTGAGGGTTAGGGACTGATGTGAATGTACAATATATATGTAAAGTGCTGCGTAAATTGACGGCGCTATATAAGTACCTGAAATAAATAAATAATAATGAAAATCGTTCGTTTTGATATTGTACAAGAAAAATCTTCGTTCTTTTTTATTGTTGTATGAGCTGCTATGATTGGCTCTCAAAAGCTGTGTACGAACGATCAGATTATGAGACGATCGTTCTGAAAGTAGTATTCTTCATCTGATATTCTCCTCGTGTGTACCAGGCTTTAGGCTGGCCATACACTAGCAGAAATGTGTTCAAGTTTTTCGTTTTTGGATCGTTAGTTCCATTTTGTACCTGTTAGTGGGGTCAAACTGAAGGCCGTTTTTTAGTGATGGAATATTTTCCATCACATTTCTACATTACATTTCTATTGAAGTCTACAGAACCAAAAATGCAACTTTTTGCATTCAAAAAAGTCCTTGACCCTTTCCAAAAAACGCATTGGATGGAAACGTGGAGATGTGAACGTGTCTCATAGGAAATCATGTTAAATGGATTGTACTGCGTTTCTGCAAAACGCTGCGTAAAACGCATAGGTGTGACCCTGGGGTAGGCCTTGTACATATGATGAGAATATCAGATGAATTATCCTCTTTTTTTTTTTTCCACGCACACGCCTTGTACATATGATGAGAATATCAGACGAATGATCCTCTTTTTTTTTTTTCCACGCACACGCCTTGTACATATGATGAGAATATCAGACGAATGATCCTCTTTTTTTTTTTTCCACGCACACACCTTGTACATATGATGAGAATATCAGACAAATGATCCTCTTTTTTTTTCCACGCACACACCTTGTACATATGATGAGAATATCAGACGAATGATCCTCTTTTTTTTTTCCACGCACACGCCTTGTACATATGATGAGAATATCAGACCAATGATCCTCTTTTTTTTTTTTCCACGCACACGCCTTGTACATATGATGAGAATATCAGACCAATGATCCTCTTTATTTTTTTCCACGCACACGGAACGTTTTGATAACGCTGGTAGCGTCAGCTGTGTCAAGTCACGTTACAAATGTGAGTTTTTCAGCGTTTCTTAGCATTTTTGCATTAGCTTTTAGCGGCATTTTTTCGCTTTTGCTTTTTTTAGCATTTTTTTTTTTTTACAAAAAAAAAAAATTTTTTTGGTCAAAAAAAGTCCAAAAATGCCGGTTTGCTGCATTTTTCAGCATTAGAGTGTGTTTACAGCTTAAAAAAATTCCTCTAGAAACCCACTAGTTCTGGGGTTTTTTCCAGCTATAAAATCTTCCCAGCCAAAAAACGTTGATTCCAGTCCCTGTGTGTATGGGCACGTAGGATAACATGCTGGGGGGTTTACTGGCTGCAGACAAAAAACATCAAAAGCCAAAAACAGCCGCTGTAAAAACGTCCCGTGTGCATGAGGACTAATGCAGGCCATAGACGGGTCGAACCTGTATGTTTTTTTTTTTTTAAAAACTAAAAATGGGTCGTTCGATAGGCCGATGTTACCACCAATGGTAAAAAAAATCGGCCAATTTTCGTCCCGTCTACGGCCGGCATTTAATTACTTCTGTCCCTGCAGAGAGCTCTGCTATTATATTTGACATGAAAAAGTATTGCAGTTGCAACAATGTATCCATTTGTATCCATTTCGGATACAGATGGTTTTTTCGGATACAGATACCGTATATACTCGAGTATAAGCCGACCCGAATATAAGCCGAGGTACCTAATTTTACCACAAAAAACTGGGAAAAACTATTGACTCGAGTATAAGCCGAGGGTGGGAAATGAGGCACCTACTAGTCAATGTAAAAAATTGGTGTCAGTGGGAGGAATAGTGTCCCATCGTTGGTGTCACTGTGAGGAATAGTGCCCCATCGTTGGTGTCAGTGGAAGGAATAGTGCCCCATCGTTGGTGTCAGTGGAAGGAATAGTGTCCCATCGTTGGTGTCAGTGGAAGGAATAGTGTCCCATCGTTGGTGTCAGTGGGAGGAATAGTGCCCCATCGTTGGTGTCAGTGGGAGGAATAGTGCCCCATCGTTGGTGTCAGTGGGAGGAATAATGCCCCATCATTAGTATCAGTGGGAGGAATAGTGCCCCATCATTGGTGTCAGTGGGAGGAATAGTGCCCCATCGTTGGTGTCAGTGGGAGGAATAATGCCCCATCATTAGTATCAGTGGGAGGAATAGTGCCCCATCGTTGGTGTCAGTGGGGGGAATAGTGCCCCATCATTGGTGTCAGTGGGAGGAATAGTGCCCCATCGTTGGTGTCAGTGGGAGGAATAGTGCCCCATCATTGGTGTCAGTGGGAGGAATAGTGCCCCATCATTAGTATCAGTGGGAGGAATAATGCCCCATCATTAGTATCAGTGACACCAATGATGCGGCACTATTCCTCCCACTGACACCAATGACACTTGCTGACCCCTGTTGCAGTATGGTGCTGCTGCAGCCAGCATATGTGGTTGCAGCAGCACCTCTGCACTGCACACTTACCGGCTTTTCCCTCACTCGATTTTCGCGGGTCCGCTCGGCTCCGCCTCCTCGCCGCCTGTGTACCTTTCCTGAGCTACAGTTCTGGCGGCCAATCACCGGTGAGGAGGCGGAGCCGAGCGGCAGGAGTGAGAGAGTGGCCGGAGTGATGGAAGGAGCAGCGCTTCCTGGATGGATCATAGTGGGAGCCAGGTAAGAGACAGCAGCCCTCTGCCCACCCCTGTATGCGCCCCCCTTGACGGAGGGGGGGCGCGCCCCACTATCTGCAGATGTTGACTTGAGTATAAGCCGAGGGGGCCGTTTTTCAGCACAAGAAATGTCGGCTTATACTCGAGTATATACGGTAGATACATTGTTGCAACCGCAATACTTTTTCATGTCAAATATAATAGCGGACTGGAATTCTTTTTCTTTTTCTTCTTCTTGCAGGTCACGGCTCATGCAAAGATTTTTTATCGGTAAAAAGATCATCCGATTTGCCCATCATTGCCGGAAAAATTGGCCGATCGGCAAAATCAGCCAATTTTTTTCCAACTTCACCGATAAAAAAAAATGTGCCAAAATCCTGAAAACCGGCCTACCAATGAACCCACTAACGGTGCGAAAATTGGCCGATTTTGTTTTCAGCCGAAAAATTGGCCGATTTTTGACCCGCATAAGAATACAACTTCCGATGATGATGTCATGTATTGTAATGTTTTCTGTCGTTTCTGAGCATGTGCGGTCTTGGTCACTCGATTTGTTTCAGACGAATACTGTACTGATTAAACGAAATATCTTCGATTGTACGCCCCTTCAGTGTTAGGGACTGATGTGAATGTACAATATATATATGTAAAGCGCTGCATAAATGGACAGCACTATATAAGTACCTGAAATAAATATATAATGAAAATCGTTCGTTCTGATATTGTACAAGAAAAATCTTCATGCTTTTTTATTGTCGCATGAGCTGCTGTGATCGTCTCTCGAAAGCTGTGTACGAACGATCAGATTATCAGCCGATCGTTCCGAAAGTAGTATTCTTCATCCGATATTCTCCTCGTGTGTACCAGGCTTTAGGCTGGCCATACACTAGTAGAATTTTGTTCACATTTTTCGCGATGGAATATTTTGCAGAAGCAAGATGGAAAATGTATTTCAAATTTCTAATAGTGGATGTGGTTTTCATCCAGCAAATTACAATCGTTCTGAAATCCAATGTTAAAAGCAAACAAAATGTTGAAGTACTTTCGAACGACATTTGTCAGGAATTTTTGTATGAATATTCGTGCGAATATTTGGACGAACGCTTGTTGGAAAATCTACTAGTGTATGGCCAGCTTTAGATCTGCTCTCATTTTTTTTGTGAACATCAGGGGAAGGAAGTAGTGAGCCAGTGTGTACATCCTCCACAGTATAAATATACCCGGTGGGAGCCCAATTCTGCCCTGGAGCACAATTCACAATCATTTCTTTAAGCCGGCCACAGATGGGAGTGAAATTTGACCGCTTCGACTGGGACCGGCCGAATTTGGATCCATCTGTGTGCAGGCTGATTGTACTGAAATCTATCTATCCGTCACCTTCAGTACAAGCAGCCTGTCAATTTTTTTTTTCATGCGATCGCTGCTGGCGGCTATAGGTGCCAGCAGTGATCGTTGTTCTGCCGGCAGGGAAGGCTCCTCCCTTGTAGAACACAATGGCTCTGTAGGAGGAGGGAGTCCCCGATCAACACTGACAGCATTGATGGGGGAATCAAGTACTTTTTTTGCAGCTGAGCGGCAAGAGGGTGGCGCCGGCGGTACACAAATATGCGGCTTCTCGGGGGGGGGGGGGCCTTAGCGCTGAGAGGTTGCATATTTGTGGAACAGATGTAAACAAACCTGTACCAAGAGCGCGTGCCCTGCGCGTTCCCGACACAGTCACTGACACCTATTGGAAAGCTCCCGATCACTACTTGCAACCGGGAACTTTCCAATCATGTAACCGCTGTGACAGCCAATCCCGGTGATCACATGATCAGAATCCCCTTGAAGGGCCAGGAGGCGCCGGCACCAAGGGGTTAAAGAAGGAGAAAAGCCCACCCAGCGGGTATTTAACTACTATGTCCGTTGCAGCGCTGACATGTAAACGCGCTTCTGGCAGATCATCTACATTTTTTCTCCCAGCTTTCTAGTAGAAGCGATTCTGGTGGATGTAAAGCCACTCAGTTGCTTCTGCTTGTGCTGAAATGTGACATCATCCAATCAGACGATCAGAATTTTCCGGGTTCAGTTGGGGCAGTTTTGACTGATCTCTCAGTGAACTGACGTTTTTTGCCCTTGATTCTGTAACAATGTCAGGAAAAAAATTAAATTGAACAGTCCATCGATCCACCGAATTGCCATGTTTGTAGCCAGCTTTAAAGTATAACTAAAGGCAAAATGTTTTTTTTTTTTAGTATTGGATAGAGTGGCGAGGGATGAGAACCCCTGTCAGTGTATATTGCTCACCGTATATTTGACAAGGTATATATTTACATGTTTGCTGGATGACGTGCCATGAGCGTCTCCCAGTATAGAGGACATTGCCGCAAATCCCGAATATTATCCCGTACTTTCATTGGTTTTTGGCAGTCATTTTGGGCCCATAAGGGAGAGTCGCGCTCTCTATAGGTCCTGTTTATTTTTATCACTGAAAGTGAAGGAAATCCCAAATTTTGGGTTGTCACCAAAACAGGAATAGAGGGGGAATCTTCCAATGGGGACACTAGTTCTGGTGACAACCAGGGATTCCTTCACTTTGGAGCAGGGGCGGACTGACCATTTGGAAACTCGGGCACTGCCCGAGGGCCCGGGGTCAGTAGGGGGCCCCATGAGATGCCCCTGGTACCTTTTTCATAGGCTTTTTTGAGTTTGGGCAAGGACACAGGGGCCCCATGATCCCCTATTGCCCAGGGGACCCATGAGTTGTCAGTCTGCCCCTGCCTGGTACCTTTTTCATAGGCTTTTTTGAGTTTGGGCAAGGACACAGGGGCCCCATGATCCCCTATTGCCCGGGGGCCCCATGAGTTGTCAGTCCGCCCCTACTTTGGAGGGATCTCCTCTCACTTCCTGTTGTAGCTCTGGGACAGGAAGTGAAGGGAAATCTCCTCCATGGGACACAGATGGCAAAAAAATTGACAGTGGTTGCAACCCTCCAATACTTCATCTAAAATGATATATAAAATGCCTTTAGTCCTACTTAAGGCTCCATTGGGCGTTTACGATCTCGCATTTCTCAAAAGTGACTAATTGCATAAAAAATCAAATAAACCTGCGCCAAAGGAAAATTAAATATATAATCCAAATCTAAATGCCGCTGCTCATGAAAGGAAGAAAACTATTAAATAAAAATATAAACACTCCACAGGACAAAAAAAAATTCTATATGTGCAAAAAGTCCCAAATAAAATTGCACAACGCCTGTTGGGGCGCCATTCATTTTTAGTGGCACCAAAGGTCCACCCTAATGAGCTGTATGTGCTCTGTGCAGGAGAATATGGTCTGAAGACAAGACCACACTTGGTCCAGATTGTTCAGAATTGTTTTCTAACATTAAGCTCACCACACACCAGGGGCGGACTGACAACTCATGGGGCCCCCGGGCAACAGGGGATCATGGGACCCCTGTGTCCTTGCCCAAACTCAAAAAAGCCTATGAAAAAGGTACCAGGGGCATCTCCTGGGGCCCCCTACTGACCCTGGGCCCTCAATAGGGGATCATGGGGCCCCTGTGTCCTTGTTCAAATGCAAAAAGCCTATGAAAAAGGTACCAGGGGCATCTCCTGGGGCCCCCTACTGACCCTGGGCCCTCAATAGGGGATCATGGGGCCCCTGTGTCCTTGCTCAAACTCAAAAAAGCCTATGAAAAAGGTACCAAAGGCATCTCATGGGGCCCCCTACTGACCCCGGCCCTCGGGCGGTGCCCGAGTTTCCAAATGGTCAGTCCGTCCCTGCCACACACGTTACAATCTGATTATACAATCAGTCCTGATTGGATGCAATGTGATTGGTTGGTGTATGTAGAACCTCATATGACGTAGTAAATTTAAAGCTGATGGTACAAAGATTGTAACCTGTATGGTGACCCTCACCCCCTGTAATAAAGGAATAATTCCTTGTAGTATCACTATATAATAGTATATACGGTGGGGGGGTGAGGGACATCCGATGGCTCCTGGCCGCCCGTCAACACACAAAGCCGTTTGTCCCCATCGCCTGCTCTCTTGTGTAATTGTTCAGTTGCAAAACAGACTTTTGAGTTTTGGAGCTTTCAACTGAAACTGATTACTAATTCTAAAGAAAGACAAAGATTTGAACCGGAGAATCAGGTCCGACCAGTTTTATTTTTATTGAAGGAAAAATACTTTACCAGTATAATTAATGTGTGTTTATTTGCTTGTTACCGACTGCAACTGCCAAAAAAAAAAACCTTCGGGAGCAGACACCGGGTGAAGGAAGATCTGACATGGGGACCGGCAGATGGGATTGGGCAGTGTGGAGGGGATAACGAATACGGCAGAGCGGAGGAGGAAAGGTGAGGGTGCTATTCTGTATGGTGTACTTTGTATCTACGTTACACTGATTGGTGTACACGGCTCACCGTATATTTAACAAGATATATATTTACATGTTTGCTGGATGATGTTCCATGATTGTCTCCCAGTATAGAGGACATTGCCGCAAATCCCGAATATTATCCCGTACTTTCCTTGGTTCTTGGCAGTCATTTTGGGCCCATTCACACTATGGGATTGTGGTAATGCACACCTTACAGCACATTTTTGGCGACACACGTCAGTCGGTGGTGTGGATTGGGTGCCATTTAGGGTGTGCTGGTGTCATGTGGTGAACGGAAATACACACATTACTACAATGAATGGCTGCTGGTGTGAGCGAGCTCCTAGGCAATACTATCTTCAGGTGTCATTGTCAATACGGGAGATAGGAGAATTTGAAAGGCTGGTTGTAGGTTAACCCTCTAAAGCCATTGGCTGTTCAGATTCCAGCTGGTTGTCTATAGGCTGTCCAGATTCCATCCATTTGGCCATAGGCTGTTTAGATTCCAGCTGGTTGGCCATAGGCTGTCCAGATTCTGTCCAGTTGGCCATAGGCTGTTCAGATTCCGTCCAGTTGGCCATAGGCTGTTCAGATTCCAGCTGGTTGTCTGTAGGCTGTCCAGATTCCGTCCAGTTGGCCATAGACTGTTCAGATTCCGTCCAGTTGGCCATAGACTGTTCAGATTCCGTCCAGTTGGCCATAGACTGTTCAGATTTCATCCAGTTAGCAATAGACTGTTCAGATTTCATCCAGTTAGCAATAGACTGTTCAGATTTCATCCAGTTGGCTATAGGCTGTTCAGATTTCAGCCACTTAACTATAGGCTGTTCAGATTTCGACTACTTGGACATAGGCTGTTCAGATTTCAACTGATTGGCCATAGGCTGTTCGGATTCCAGCCGCTTGGCCATAGGCTGTTCAGATTTCATCCAGTTGGCCATAGGCTTTTCGGATTTCATGCAGTTGGCCATAGTCTGTTCAGATTCCAGCCGCTTGGCCATAGGCTGTTCAGATTACAGCTGCTTAGCCATAGGTTGTTCAGATTCCAGCCGGTTGGTCATAGGCTGTTTAGATTCCACCCACCTGGTAATAGGCTGTTTAGATTCCATCCACTTGGCCATAGGCTGTTTAGATATTGACGGTAAGCAATAGGTTGTTCAGATTTTGTCCACTTGGCCGTAGGCTGTTCAGATTTCATCCGGTAAGTCATAGGTTGCTCAGATTTCGGCCGCTTCACCATGAGATGTTTCGATTTTGGCCGGTTCCTGAGAAGGCAGGAAAAATTATTTTAGTGGGTGTGCTTGTTGGCCCCCTGTCACCCAACATGCTGCTACTGAAAAAAAATTGAATGTGCCGGGTGGAAAATTGTTATGTGCACAGCAGTTGCATCCAAGCAGATGAAGCCGTTGTTCATGTACTCTGACAGCTATGGGCAGTAGCCATCAGAATGCAGTAGCCCAGCTGAGGATTCTCTCATGCGGACTGTTCAGGGTGGATGGAGGAACCTGTAAGATTTTTTTCCTGCAGCCTACAAAATAATTTCTTTGTGTAAGGCCAGCCTAAAAGGTGAAGTCCACTTAAAGTGGAACTCCATGAAAAGAAAATTATATTTTTGTAAACTCTAAAATGTAAATGTTACCTCTAATGAATAGTATTTTTTTCAGGATGGTGCTGCTTACTGTAAAAATGTCAGTTTCATTCAGGTGGGATATTACATAGACTACAGAACTCTTCTTCCAGCACTGCAACTTGCATTACCGGCTTTAGTACACAGCCGGGATCTCTGCCCTTATCCATTCACAAAAAGCTTTGTGTTCTCTTCACAGAATACAAAGTGTTCTGTGAATGGGAAAGGAGGGGTGGGTAAACAGCGGGATCGCCCCTCATCAATTCAGAGAAAGCCTTGTGTTATTTTCAAGGAGTACAAGGCATTCTATGAATGGGAGCAGAGGGGTGGGAAAACAACAGGATATTTCTTCATCTATTCACAGAGAGCCTTGTGTTATTTTTTTTACAGGATATAAGGTATTCTGTGAATGGGAGAGGAGGGATGGTTAAAAGACCAGATTGTCCCTTACCCATTCACAGAAAGCCTTGTGTTCTATTTGCAGAATCGAAAGCATTTTCTGAATAGATGAGGGGAGATTCTGTCATTTACCTGCCCCTTATCTCCCCTTCATTCACTGAATGCCTTGTAATCTCCTGCCCATAGGCTAACCTGGACTGTCCAAACAGGTCTGCCTGAAAAACTGACAGTGATTGGACCACCCGTGTGATAGGGACCTATCTCTGTTTTTTTCTAAGCAGCGTGCTCTGATGTTTAGACATCTACAGTGAATGCTTTGTGGGTCACTTCTCATGGCAAGGGTAATTTTTTTTGTTTGTGCCCGGAGTTGGTCTTGAATATATTTCTTGACTTTATATTTAGGGAGATTTCACCAATTCTGGTAGTTACGTTTCATCATTAACTCTCTTCTGGTATTTCAGTATGTTGGTGTGGGAAGGCTCCTTCTCCCCGGCCTCTCATTATCTAGGACTTATAATTATTGTTTACCTTCCAGTGTACAAACTGTATTTTTCCTTGGAATTATCCTTCTTCCCTCCTATGATGGGAGTGTTGTGTGCTGGTATGTGTGTTCAGATAGGGACACTGATGATGTCACCATGACATCATCCACCGACGGAGACAAGTCTATCTATTCTCTCTATATTTGGACAATGAGCCAATAACCCACTACAGCGGAGGAAGGGAGTGATGGAGGCTGACGGGGTATGGAGATGTGCACAATATCCGGATAATATAGGTTATGTCAAATATTAATTTTAGGGGCTTGTCCCGTATATTGTAGGCTAGGACATGTATGTGATGGGTCGGAGATTAGTGTGTGGTATATCAGTAGGTGGCCAAGTGCTTAGCACTCTTACATTGTGCCCTGAGGTAGGATCCTGGTCTCACCAAGGACAAAATCTGCTTGGAATTTGAAGGTTTATATATTCCGCTATGTTTGTGTAAGGGTGGCCATACACGTATAGATTTCTGTCGTTCAATCTGATGGCTAAACAAAAAAAATCTAATAGATTCCTCCATCCACACTAATAGGGGAGACTGTGAATGGGCGATTTCCCATACCGACTATTGTATAGTGAGAGCCACCACCTGTGGCTGTCAGAATACCCAAACAATGACTGTAGATGATTGGGTGCTGTCACTGTCCAGCCAACAATTTTCCACCCAGCTTCTTCAGCAAAAGTCACTTCAGCAAAATGCCACGAGCATACTTTCACCTTTTGTGTATGTGCTGCTGTGGGGTGGGGAATCCCCCATCCACAGCTCACTGGCCCAGCACTGACAGCTGCCTTCAAAGTTTGGATGAACTTAGGTTGGACCAACCAAAGCCCAAGATCATTACTACATTGACATGAGGCCATATTAGGTCAATGATATCACCATTTCCCCTACCTCTTTGTTTACATGCATCTGCAGGGTGGAGAATCCCTCACCTGCAGCTCATTGGCCTGGCACTGCTGCCTTCCAATGGATAAACTTGGGTTCAGAGTGAATCCAGAGCCAACCTGAAGCTCTTTACTATGATGACATGTGGACAGGGTGATAAATCCCCCACTGGCAGCTCATTGGTCTGCCACTGATAGCTGGCTCCCAGGTTTGGATGAACATGGCCAACTGGATGAAATCTGAACAGCCTATGGCCAACTGGATGAAATCTGAACAGCCTATGGCCAACTGGATGAAATCTGAACAGCCTATGGCCAACTGGATGAAATCTGAACAGCCTATGGCCAACTGGATGAAATCTGAACAGCCTATGGCCAGCTGGATGAAATCTGAACAGCCTATGGCCAACCAGTTGAAATCTGAACAGCCTATGGCCAACCAGTTGAAATCTGAACAGCCTATGGCCAACCAGTTGAAATCTGAACAGCCTATGGCCAAGTGTTCGAAATCTGAACAGCCTATGGCCAAGTGTTCGAAATCTGAACAGCCTATGGCCAAGTGTTCGAAATCTGAACAGCCTATGGCCAAGTGTTCGAAATCTGAACAGCCTATGGCCAAGTGGTCGAAATCTGAACAGCCTATGGCCAAGTGGCTGGAATCTGAACAGCCTATGGCCAAGTGGCTGGAATCTGAACAGCCTATGGCCAACTGGACGGAATCTGAACAGCCTATGGCCAACTGAACGGAATCCCCCATCTGCAGCACATTGGACCAACTCCGAGGACTGCCTTCCAGGTTTGTATGAACTTGGGTTTGGACCAGCCCAAACTCATTACTGTATTGAGTATTGTATGTGGGCTTATTAGGTCAATGATGTCACCAGCATCCCCACCTCTTTGTTTATGTGCAACTGCGTGGTAGGAAATCCTGCACGCACAGTTCATTGGGCCAGCTGGCTTCCAAGTTTGAATGAACATGGGTTTGGACCAACCCAAGCTCATTAATACATTGATATGTGACCATATCAAGTCAAGGATGTCATCAGCGTCCCCAACTCTTTGTTTATGTGCAACTGTGGGGTGGCGAATCCCGCACCCACAACTCATTGGCTTAACGTGAACCTTCCAGGTTTGGATGAAAATGGGATTGGGCCAAACTTAGAGCCAAACCCAAGCTCATTCCTAATTGTGACTTTTCAATAACAATCTACCATAAAAGTAGACCATGGTATACGGTGGGATTGGCATTGGCCCAATACACACCAGTGGCTATTTGTTCAGCACGGCTTGCTGGTATGAAGGAACCCTGAAGGTCAGGAAGTGACTTGATTGGCTCATTGCTCTCTGTAAAGGAGAGAGGGTCATGTTGGTACACAACATAACTGTGTATATGGATGATCATAATCCGCCTGTGCTGTGATATAGAAACAAGCAAATTACCGATCAAGCGAACAACCACCGGCCTTCCACGCACATGAACCTGGAACCGTGTTTGTTGTATCGTCGCCGCTGTCTATTTCCAGCCTGTCCCCTGTTGTCCTGTAGCGTCCAGGGGCCCGCGGTGCAGGTACGTTGCCGTACGACGGAGCCGGGGACACTCAGCCTTGTCACACTGAGATAAGTAGGGACAGGAACACAGCCAGCCAAGGTCTCCTGCCGTATTTTTTTTTCCACTGAAACGCAAAGATACACTTTTTAATTTTTTTTTTTTTTCGGGTCTTCAATTTAGCATTGGAGAATTTTATAATTTAGTAATTAAAATCTCTGATAGGCTTTAGAAATTGCAGCTAATTGAATTTAATGGGAAGATGATTTTCAATTTTATTTGATTATAGGGACCCCTGGCATTGGCATTTATGGGAAAAAAAAATCTGGAGAACGCACTGTGTGGGCTGGGATGGCAGAATTGAATTGGGGGTAATCTGATTTTCTCATCATGGCTTTCACTATAATTTTCCTATAATTTTCCATTAGATATCTAGTTTACAAATACTCACTAAGAAGCCGAGAGAAAGAAGGCTGCCAGCTAACAGGATTATGAAGACGGAGAGGCCAGTGTGCCAACTGCGCTTATGTAAACACGCCGCCACGCCTTAGTACACAAAGACAGGCTGACACACATGTACAAACTGGTACACGCCGCACAGACAAATACAGCCATCGACCCCGCAACGCAGGATTGTGGGGGCGGGGAGAGCGGAGGACACCCCCCCACGTCAGGCTACCTTGGGGGGCTTATTACATAACATTTCTTATATAATTCCACATTGGAATAAACTGACACTAAACTCAGAGGCTTGGTCCACCCCTGCAGGAGCGATTGGGCGCAGGCGCGTTCTCACGCGTTACGTGTATGGCAGCCCTTCCATTTCCCTGCAAAAAAAGTGGAAAAGAATTCCCTGACTTTTGTTTTCAGAAATGTGCCACAATGGTGGTTTTGTGCGTGCAAAAATGCTTGCGTTTGCGGATGTGTGGGGCTGCCGTTAGCAATGAACGACATGCGTCTATTTCTGTGCACGTGTTCCCGACACACAGAGGTGTTCCTGAACCTTGGACCCTGCATTCACTATATGTCGTCTCCCTGGACCCTGCATTCTCTATATCCGCTCTCCCAGGACCCTGCATTCACTATATCTGCTCTCCCCAGACCCTGCATTCACTATATGTCGTCTCCCAGGACCCTGCATTCACTATATCTGATCTCCCCAGACTCTGCATTCACTATATGTCGTCTCCCCGGACCCTGCATTCACTATATCCGCTCTCCGCGGACCCTGCATTCACTATATGTCGTCTCCCCGGACCCTGCATTCACTATATCTGATCTCCCCAGACTCTGCATTCACTATATGTCGTCTCCCCGGACCCTGCATTCACTATATCCGCTCTCCGCGGACCCTGCATTCATTATATCCGCTCTCCGCGGACCCTGCATTCACTATATGTCGTCTCCCAGGACCCTGCATTCACTATATCTAGACTCCCCGGACCCTGCATTCACTATATCTGGTCTCCCCGGACCCTGCATTCACTATATCCGCTCTCCCCGGACCCTGCATTCACTATATCCGCTCTCCCCGGACCCTGCATTCACTATATCCGCTCTTCCCGGACCCCGCATTCACTATATCCGCTCTTCCCGGACCCCGCATTCACTATATCCGCTCTTCCCGGACCCCGCATTCACTATATCCGGTCTCCCCGTACCCTGCATTCACTATATCCGCTCTTCCCGGACCCTGCATTCACTATATCCGCTCACCCCGGACCCTGCATTCACTATATCCGGTCTCCCGGACCCTGCATTCACTATATCCAGTCTCCCCGGACCCTGCATTCACTATATCCGCTCTCCCCGGACCCTGCATTCACTATATCCGGTCTCCCGGACCCTGCATTCACTATATCCAGTCTCCCCGGACCCTGCATTCACTATATCCGCTCTCCCCGGACCCTGCATTCACTATATCCAGTTTCCCCGGACCCCGCATTCACTATATCCGCTCTCCCCGGACCCTGCATTCACTATATCCGCTCTCCCCGGACCCTGCATTCACTATATCCAGTTTCCCCGGACCCCGCATTCACTATATCCGCTCTCCCCGGACCCCGCATTCACTATATCCGCTCTCCCCGGACCCCGCATTCACTATATCCGCTCTCCCCGGACCCCGCATTCACTATATCCGCTCTCCCCGGACCCCGCATTCACTATATCCGCTCTCCCCGGACCCCGCATTCACTATATCCGCTCTCCCCGGACCCCGCATTCACTATATCCGCTCTCCCCGGACCCCGCATTCACTATATCCGCTCTCCCCGGACCCCACATTCACTATATCCGCTCTTCCCGGACCCCCTGTGCGCTCCTCCACCAGCGACGTTCTAGTATTCTACACTCCTGAGTTACAGCTCCCCTCGTGGTCACCCCTGTGCGCTCCTCCACCAGCGACGTTCTAGTATTCTACACTCCTGAGTAACAGCTCCCCTAGTGGTCACCCCTGTGCGCTCCTCCACCAGCGACGTTCTAGTATTCTACACTCCTGAGTAACAGCTCCCCTACTGGTCATCCCTGTGCGCTCCTCCACCAGCGACGTTCTAGTATTCTACACTCCTGAGTAACAGCTCCCCTCGTGGTCACCCCTGTGCGCTCCTCCACCAGCGACGTTCTAGTATTCTACACTCCTGAGTAACAGCTCCCCTAGTGGTCACCCCTGTGCGCTCCTCCACCAGCGACGTTCTAGTATTCTACACTCCTGAGTAACAGCTCCCCTAGTGGTCACCCCTGTGCGCTCCTCCACCAGCGACGTTCTAGTAGTTCTACACTCCTGAGTAACAGCTCCCCTAGTGGTCACCCCTGTGCGCTCCTCCACCAGCGACGTTCTAGTATTCTACACTTCTGAGTAACAGCTCCCCTAGTGGTCACCCCTGTGCGCTCCTCCACCAGCGACGTTCTAGTAGTTCTACACTCCTGAGTAATAGCTCCCCTAGTGGTCACCCCTGTGCGCTCCTCCACCAGCAACGTTCTAGTAGTTCTACACTCCTGAGTAACAGCTCCCCTAGTGGTCACCCCTGTGCGCTCCTCCACCAGCGACGTTCTAGTATTCTACACTCCAGAGTAACTGCTCCCCTAGTGGTCACCCCTGTGCGCTCCTCCACCAGCGACGTTCTAGTAGTTCTACACTCCTGAGTAACCGCTCCCCTAGTGGTCACCCCTGTGCGCTCCTCCACCAGCGACGTTCTAGTATTCTACACTCCAGAGTAACTGCTCCCCTAGTGGTCACCCCTGTGCGCTCCTCCACCAGCGACGTTCTAGTAGTTCTACACTCCTGAGTAACCGCTCCCCTAGTGGTCACCCCTGTGCGCTCCTCCACCAGCGACATTCTAGTATTCTACACTCCTGAGTAACAGCTCCCCTAGTGGTCACCCCTGTGCGCTCCTCCACCAGCGACGTTCTAGTATTCTACACTCCTGAGTAACGGCTCCCCTAGTGGTCACCCCTGTGCACTCCTCCACCAGCGACGTTCTAGTATTCTACACTCCTGAGTAACGGCTCCCCTAGTGGTCACCCCTGTGCGCTCCTCCACCAGCGACGTTCTAGTATTCTACACTCCTGAGTAACAGCTCCCCTAGTGGTCACCCCTGTGCGCTCCTCCACCAGCGACGTTCTAGTAGTTCTACACTCCTGAGTAATAGCTCCCCTAGTGGTCACCCCTGTGCGCTCCTCCACCAGCGACGTTCTAGTAGTTCTACACTCCTGAGTAACAGCTCCCCTAGTGGTCACCCCTGTGCGCTCCTCCACCAGCGACGTTCTAGTATTCTACTCTCCTGAGTAACGGCTCCCCTAGTGGTCACCCCTGTGCGCTCCTCCACCAGCGACGTTCTAGTATTCTACACTCCTGAGTAACAGCTCCCCTAGTGGTCACCCCTGTGCGCTCCTCCACCAGCGACGTTCTAGTAGTTCTACACTCCTGAGTAATAGCTCCCCTAGTAGTCACCCCTGTGCGCTCCTCCACCAGCGACGTTCTAGTAGTTCTACACTCCTGAGTAACAGCTCCCCTAGTGGTCACCCCTGTGCGCTCCTCCACCAGCGACGTTCTAGTATTCTACACTCCAGAGTAACTGCTCCCCTAGTGGTCACCCCTGTGCGCTCCTCCACCAGCGACGTTCTAGTAGTTCTACACTCCTGAGTAACCGCTCCCCTAGTGGTCACCCCTGTGCGCTCCTCCACCAGCGACATTCTAGTATTCTACACTCCTGAGTAACAGCTCCCCTAGTGGTCACCCCTGTGCGCTCCTCCACCAGCGACGTTCTAGTATTCTACACTCCTGAGTAACGGCTCCCCTAGTGGTCACCCCTGTGCGCTCCTCCACCAGCGACGTTCTAGTATTCTACACTCCTGAGTAACAGCTCCCCTAGTGGTCACCCCTGTGCGCTCCTCCACCAGCGACGTTCTAGTATTCTACACTCCTGAGTAACAGCTCCCCTACTGGTCATCCCTGTGCGCTCCTCCACCAGCGACGTTCTAGTATTCTACACTCCTGAGTAACAGCTCCCCTCGTGGTCACCCCTGTGCGCTCCTCCACCAGCGACGTTCTAGTATTCTACACTCCTGAGTAACAGCTCCCCTAGTGGTCACCCCTGTGCGCTCCTCCACCAGCGACGTTCTAGTATTCTACACTCCTGAGTAACAGCTCCCCTAGTGGTCACCCCTGTGCGCTCCTCCGCCAGCGACGTTCTAGTATTCTACACTCCTGAGTAACAGCTCCCCTAGTGGTCACCCCTGTGCGCTCCTCCACCAGCGACGTTCTAGTATTCTACACTCCTGAGTAACGGCTCCCCTAGTGGTCACCCCTGTGCGCTCCTCCACCAGTGACGTTCTAGTATTCTACACTCCTGAGTAACAGCTCCCCTTGTGGTCACCCCTGTGCGCTCCTCCACCAGCGACGTTCTAGTATTCTACACTCCTGAGTAACAGCTCCCCTAGTGGTCACCCCTGTTTACTCCTCCACCAGTGAC
This sequence comes from Staurois parvus, assembly GCF_062004578.1. NCBI lineage: Eukaryota > Metazoa > Chordata > Amphibia > Anura > Ranidae > Staurois > Staurois parvus. The sequence continues at coordinate 4,681,718 of NW_028318862.1, forward strand.
GTTCTAGTAGTTCTACACTCCTAACGGCTCCCCTAGTGGTCACTTTATACAACATCTTCATGCTCAGTGGGCGGAGCCTTGGTGTCATACATACTATTAATGGTTGAACTGGATGGACTTTTGTCTTTTTTTCAGCCAGACTAACTATGTGACATACAAAGCAGGGCTGTTTCTCCATGTTGCATATGGAAGGGGGGGGGGGGGGAGTCGCTCACACAGGTATTATATTTGGGTAAAATTCATGTCGTCGTATTTTTTCCCTGAAAGCTGGCGGGAGGGAGAGGAGAAGCTGACTTTCAGCAGCTGCAGAGAGAGCCGTACAGGGGATTGGTTCCAGTAATTGCCCCACCCATCATGCTGATCACCTCCCTGCCCACATCCGATTCATCCAGCTGCCTAAGCCCCCCCACCGGCCTGGGGCCCCCACAATGCCGGCTTTCCTCTTCTTCCCAGCAGCAGCTGCACACAATAAGATCCTCCCAGATGGAAAGTGGGGGAGGGGAATAGGTCACATGTACCCGCCCCTTCATTTCCTGAATGAACACAACGAGGGGGCAGTTAGCGTCCCGCCTGATTGGCTCAATTTGTGTGAATCCAATCTAAACAGAATCTAAATCAACCAGATCGAAAGTTATGGATGGTCGATTGTTCAGTGTATAGAGGCCATTCAGGAGATTGTACAATCAGATTGTGCAGTGTATGGCCGCCATGAGAGAGGTTGAACAATCAGATTGTGCAGTGTATGGCCGCCATGAAGGAGATTGTACAATCAGATTGTACAGTGTATGGCCGCCATGAGAGAGGTTGAACAATCAGATTGTGCAGTGTATGGCCGCCATTCAGGAGATTGTACAATCAGATTGTACAGTGTATGGTCGCCGTGAAGGAGATTTTGCAATCAGATTGTACAGTGTATGGCCGCCATGAGAGAGGTTGAACACTCAGATTGTACAGTGTATGGCCGCCATGAGAGAGGTTGAACACTCAGATTGTACAGTGTATGGCCGCCATGAGAGGGGTTGAACAATCAGATTGTACAGTGTATGGCCGCCATGAGAGGGGTTGAACAATCAGATTGTACAGTGTATGGCCGCCATGAGAGGTGTTGAACAATCAGATTGTACAGTGTATGGCCGCCATGAGAGAGGTTGAACAATCAGATTGTACAGTGTATGGCCGCCATGAGAGGGGTTGAACAATCAGATTGTACAGTGTATGGCCGCCATGAGAGGTGTTGAACAATCAGATTGTACAGTGTATGGCCGCCATGAGAGGGGTTGAACAATCAGATTGTACAGTGTATGGCCGCCATGAGAGAGGTTGTACAATCAGATTGTACAGTGTATGGCCGCCATGAGAGAGGTTGAACAATCAGATTGTACAGTGTATGGCCGCCATGAGAGAGGTTGAACAATCAGATTGTACAGTGTATGGACGCCATGAGAGAGGTTGAACAATCAGATTGTACAGTGTATGGACGCCATGAGAGAGGTTGAACAATCAGATTGTACAGTGTATGGCCGCCATGAGAGAGGTTGTACAACCAGATTGTACAGTGTATGGCAAACTTTAGGTGAGCACAGATCTCAGTGGCTGTCCTGGGATATATGAAATGTGAGTCTGTTGCCCGACGCAGCCACCCCCGCTGTGAGAAAACGAGAGTTGAGTGAGGGGGGTGGCGGGTGATAAATAATGATGGCCTGCTGTGTCATAATACAGGATGTTGTGGTCGTAGTTATAACTCTGTGTGAAAACGGAAATAACGAGGTAACGTTCATTGTATGTAAGAGTGTATGGGAGGCCAACACTGCAACCTTCCCTACAGCAATCCCCAATCACCGATCCATCGATTCCTGCACTGCACACCCCTGTCCCGATGGGACCATATCGGGGAACCGCAGCACATCTGCCCATATGGTTCTGTTGGGCCTAGATTGGTTCTGGTCCCTGTCCCTCCGACACACAGATCAGAAGACGGTTCATCCCGATCTCTGGGGATCGATTATCTCCACCCTCTATACATAGGAGCGGAGGATGGAAAAACGATTTGATCCATCGGGCTCTGTGATCCATGGATGTCAGATGTCGGTATTGGCGTGTGGGTGGGGTCAGCCTGGACTTCCTGTGTCCTGATAGGTGGATGTGTATCGGGCATAACCTGTATGTGTCTTCATTGTACAGCGGGGGGGGAGGGGATATCGAACGTATGCAGAGTATTACCATTATTGTGAGCCCAATGGGGCAGTGCGGGGACATGGGGCAGTGCGGGGACATGGGGCAGTGCGGGGACATGGGGCAGTGCGGGGACATGGGATAGTACAGGGCCATTGACGACGATGGACAGTGTGAGGACTACACATGTAGAACAGTGCAGGTGCATAGATGTGACACTATGGGGCAGTGCAGGGATATGGAACTGTGCAGGGACATTGGGCAGTGCAGGGACATGGGTCAGTGTAGGGACTCTGCCGTTGGATAATGCAGGGCTGTGGGTCAGTGCAGGGACTCTGCCGTTGGACGATACAGGTACATGGGTCAGTGCAGGGACTCTGCCGTTGGACAATGCAGGGCTATGGGTCAGTGCAGGGACTCTGCCATTGGACAATGCAGGGCTATGGGTCAGTGCAGGGACTCTGATGTTGGACAATACAGGTACATGGGTCAGTGCAGGGACTCTGCCATTGGACAATGCAGGGCTATGGGTCAGTGCAGGGACTCTGCCATTGGACAATGCAAGGCTATAGGTCAGTGCAGGGACTCTGCCGTTGGACAATGCAGGGCTATGGGTCAGTGCAGGGACTCTGCCGTTGGACAATGCAGGGCTATGGGTCAGTGCAGGGACTCTGATGTTGGACAATACAGGTACATGGGTCAGTGCAGGGACTCTGCCGTTGGACAATGCAGGGCTATGGGTCAGTGCAGGGACTCTGCCGTTGGACAATGCAGGGCTATGGGTCAGTGCAGGGACATGGGGCAGTGTAGGGACTCTGCAGGGCTATGGGTCAGTGCAGGGACTCTGATGTTGGACAATACAGGTACATGGGTCAGTGCAGGGACTCTGCCGTTGGACAATGCAGGGCTATGGGTCAGTGCAGGGCCATTGTCCTGCTCCCCCTTGTGCCGGTATTGTGGAGGTGGAAGGGACGGCAGGGAATGTGCTGTGCGGGGTGCAGCCCTGTGTCCCGCCTCCCTCCGGTGTCAGGGACTTGAAGCTGGAAGAAGCGTGTAGAGCAGGAAGGACAGCCCCTGCTCCAGCGACACACTGATAGGGCAGCCTGGCTGTGTGTTCCTCAGCTCCTCTCTGCTGCTAAAGTCAGTGCTGGGAGCTCATTCACTTGTCCTGCAGCTGTGAGAGGGAAGCACCCCCAGGGACCGGGGCCGGGACACCCTCTGATCTTTCACCTGCCCCTCTAGCCAGTTGGTAAGGCCAGGAGGAGGAGGAGGCGTTGCCATCTCTGCTGTGCCAATCCTATGCGCCCGCCCGCTCCGCTGACAGAGCTCCCACCGACACGCACAGTGACATCAGTCAAACAACTTGTGATCCGGGAAGCCAATCTGCCTCAATTAGATTTTAATTAAGTATTATGAAAGTTGATTATTTAAGTGAATTCAGCTTTGGATTCTCTGACTATGGTGAGTACCCGGCACTTGGCCGTCTCTTCTTTATCCTGAAGTGTGTGTGAACTTGAAATAAAAGCCTCTTTTCTCTGTCTGTTCGGATTGTGTTTCTTCCTGACTCGCTGCTGTTGTTTCAATCTGACTAGAGCTATTGTTTGCCGTCAGTTTCTGTTTAGCTTTATATAGTAATGAGCTCGGAGGCAGCCTGGACCGGCACAAACTTTCATCAAGTGTTGTCACCCTGGCAGTGCCACTCCGGGCTCTGGACCGTCCAGCCTCGGCCGCTCCGCTCCTTACACTAGATCTGTGCTTGTGTTTGTTGAAGGATGACAATAGTTTCCCACCCCGGAGGTGATCGCAGGCTGCCAGATCAATGTCTTCTTCTTCTCTTTTTTTTTTTTTTTTTTTTCCTGTACCTTTTGTTGTGTTTGTGGACTTCTGCCTTGTGAGACGAAACTCTGCTCTTTGTTGTTGATCCCATGCTACCGAGATGGGGTGCCGGGTCCCGTAAACCGGGAGTCCCATAGTTCATGTTGAATAAAGACGTTTGGATTTCATTGAGTCCCAGCTAAGGCTACCCATCCGCCAGCACTTCTACAGTTCAGATTGAATATAGACTGGAGATTTACATTGAGTCCCAACTAAGGCTTCCCATCCACCAGCACTTATGGAGTTCAGATTGAATATAGACTGTAGAAATTAATTGATCCCTTCTAAAGCCACCCATCCACCAGCACTTGTGGAGTTAAGGTTGGATATAGACATTAGAAATGAGTTGTGTTCCATCTAAAGCTACCTATCCACTAGTAGTTATAGAGATTAGTTTGAATGTAGACTGTAGAATCTATCGAGTCCCATCTAAAGCTACCCATCCTCCAGCACTTATGGAGTTAAGTTTGACTACAGACTGTAGACTTTTATTGAGTTCCGTGTAAATCTACCTATCCTTCGGCACTTATGGAGTTAAGTTTGAGTATAGACTTTCATTGAGTTCCATGTAAAGCTACCCATCCACCAGCACTTACAGAGTTAAGTTTGACTATAGACTGTAGACTTTCATTGAGTTCCATGTAAAGCTACCCATCCTCCAGCACTTACGGAGTTAAGTTTGACTATAGACTGTAGACGTTCTTGTAAAGATACCCATCCTCCAGCACTTATGGAGTTAAGTTTGACTATAGACTGTAGACTTTCATTGAGTTCCATGTAAATCTACCCAACCTTCGGTACTTACGGAGTTAAGTTTGACTATAGACCTTCATGTAAAGCTACCCATCATCCAGCACTTATGGAGTTAAGATTGACTATAGACTGTAGACCTTCATGTAAATCTACCCATCATCCAGCACTTATGGAGTTAAGATTGACTATAGACTTTCATTGAGTTCTGTGTAAATCTACCCATCCTCCAGCACCTATGGAGTTAAGGTTGACTATAGACTGTATATGTTCTTGTAAATCTGCCCATCCTCCAGCACTTATGGAGTTAAGTTTGACTATAGACTGTAGACTTTCATTGAGTTCCGTGTAAATCTGCCCATCCTCCAGCACTTATGGAGTTAAGTTTGACTATAGACTGTAGACTTTCATTGAGTTCCATGTAAATCTACCCAACCTTCGGTACTTACGGAGTTAAGTTTGACTATAGACCTTCATGTAAAGCTACCCATCATCCAGCACTTATGGAGTTAAGATTGACTATAGACTGTAGACCTTCATGTAAATCTACCCATCATCCAGCACTTATGGAGTTAAGATTGACTATAGACTTTCATTGAGTTCTGTGTAAATCTACCCATCCTCCAGCACCTATGGAGTTAAGGTTGACTATAGACTGTATATGTTCTTGTAAATCTGCCCATCCTCCAGCACTTATGGAGTTAAGTTTGACTATAGACTGTAGACTTTCATTGAGTTCCGTGTAAATCTGCCCATCCTCCAGCACTTATGGAGTTAAGTTTGACTATAGACTGTAGACTTTCATTGAGTTCCATGTAAATCTACCCAACCTTCGGTACTTACGGAGTTAAGTTTGACTATAGACCTTCATGTAAAGCTACCCATCATCCAGCACTTATGGAGTTAAGATTGACTATAGACTTTCATTGAGTTCTGTGTAAATCTACCCATCCTCCAGCACTTACGGAGTTAAGTTTGACTATAGACTGTAGACTTTCATTGAGTTCCGTGTAAATCTGCCCATCCTCCAGCACTTATGGAGTTAAGGTTGAATATAGACAGGTTTCATCAGAACGTTCCTACAGAAATTCTGCAAACTCCTTCAGATCATTCCATCTTGCCATCGTTAAGTCTAACTAATTTTACGAAAACCCTTCAATTCGGCTCACTAGGACGGAGTCTCAGACGTACTGAACCGGTTGATCTTGTGCCCAGGACATACACATTACAATAAGTATGATTTTTCCCGAACGAATTTGTTTCGTTTAGGAAAAATTTACTGTCCCGTTCCTCCAAATTTGCTCATCGATTTCGCCCCTTTAGGTGATTAAACTGAACTTTCCGAGAAGGAAGATTTTTATCGGGAGTCTACGGGTGTGTGGGCAGCTTTGGTGTCCCTGGATTGGGTGTCTTTGTCCTACTTCTGAACAGGTTGATGATGATGATGGCGGGTGTGTGTAACTTTGTGAAGAGCGGTGGTGGTGGGGTCAGGGCTCCGGAGTGCAGGGAGGAGGATAGGCTAGGAAATGTTCATCACACCTTCTGGTCCTTCAGGTTTTATTTCAGGTCTGTGTAACCAAAAAGGAATGTCATTAATTTGGGACGAGGCCGTGTCTGTGCTGGGGAGGGGGTCATGACAGGTTCATGATATTTTGGGAGGGAGGCGTTCTGGTGGGTGTTGGGATGGAAGGGGGTCCAGGTGTGTTGTAGGATCAGGAGACGGGGCAGGCGGTGGCAGTTGAACCTTGCAGGCATTGTCTGGGAACGGTCGCAGCACATGGCTCAGGGTTTCCGTGGCGACTGTGATCACACCCTGGAGATCGTTCCATTTCAACATTAAGACGAAACAGTCTGTACTGATCAGAACGCCGAGCCCGCCATCTACTCCCCTCCAAAGTCCACCTCACCCAACCCACAGACCACCAAGGGGTCCATATCACACTGCGCCTTCACATATAGAGCCTTCTATACTACTCTGTCCACCAACACAGCAATGTATACCCCGAGCAAGTCGCAGCAGACTTTCCACCTCTGCAAATGTCACTTGTGCCCCCCTCCCCCTCCCGGACTCTCATGTAACACTGGCACACACAACACGTCCGGCCACCAATCAGGTGTGTACCCGGTGCAACAAGTTGGGGCTGCCATACGTGTCTTGTATATTCTGATACTTGGTGTACATTGTCATACTTCTTATACATTGGAATACTTTGTATACATTGGGACGCTGGGACTGTGACACTTGTATACTTTGTGGTATATGTCAGGACACGTATATACATTGTGTGATACATTGTGCTACTTCTATACCTTGTGTGATACATTGTGCTACCTGTATACCTTGTGTGATACATTGTGCTACCTGTATACCTTGTAATACGTGTATACATTGTGTGATACATTGTGCTACCTGTATACCTTGTGTGATACATTGTGCTACCTGTATACCTTGTGTGATACATTGTGCTACGTGTATACATTCTGTGATACATTGTGCTACGTGTATACATTGTGTGATACATTGTGCTACCTGTATACATTCTGTGATACCTTGTGCTACCTGTATACCTTGTGTGATACTTGTATACATTGTGTGATACATTGTGCTACCTGTATACATTGTGTGATACATTGTGCTACGTGTATACATTGTGTGATACATTGTGCTACCTGTATACATTCTGTGATACCTTGTGCTACCTGTATACCTTGTGTGATACTTGTATACATTGTGTGATACATTGTGCTACCTGTATACATTGTGTGATACATTGTGCTACCTGTATACATTGCGTAAATACATTGTGCTACCTGTATACATTCTGTAATACATTGTGCTACTTCTATACATTGTGTGATACTTGAATACATTGGGGTATATGTTATGATACTTGTATACATTGTGTGATACTTATATACATTGTGTGTTACATTGTGATACTTGTATACATTATGTGATACATTGTGATACCTGGGATGTTGGGGTTGTGATATTTGTGTACATGGTAGTATATACATTGTGATATTGTATACTTTGTGTTAGACGAGGGTTGTTCAAAAAGTTTCCGCACTTTTAAAAACACACACACACACACATACGATACGCACGATACATTGCGATTCTTGTATACCTTGTACGATACATTGCGATTCTTGTATACCTTGTACGATACATTGCGATTCTTGTATACCTTGTACGATACATTGCGATCGTTGTATACCTTGTACGATACATTGCGATCGTTGTATACCTTGTACGATACATTGCGATCGTTGTATACCTTGTACGATACATTGCGATCGTTGTATACCTTGTACGATACATTGCGATCGTTGTATACCTTGTACGATACATTGCGATCGTTGTATACCTTGTACGATACATTGCGATCGTTGTATACCTTGTACGATACATTGCGATTCTTGTATACCTTGTACGATACATTGCGATCGTTGTATACCTTGTACGATACATTGCGATCATTGTATACCTTGTACGATACATTGCGATCATTGTATACCTTGTACGATACATTGCGATCGTTGTATACCTTGTACGATACATTGTGATTGTTGTACACCTTGTAGGACACATTGCGATCGTTGTATACCTTGTATGATAAATTGCAATTGTTGTATAGCTTGTGTGATACATTGTGATCATTGTATACCTTGCGATCGTTGTATACCTTGTAGGACACATTGCGATCGTTGTACACCTTGTAGGATACATTGTGCTGGGTGTGATGTTGGGGCTGTGATCCTCGTTAGTTTGGGTTGTTGATAATCTTTGTGGGGATGTTGTGTTGTGTGTACAAGGCTCTCAGTTGGTAAACATTGATCCAGCTGGATTTGTACACAGCACATGTATGAGGTGATCCGGCACCCAGAGGACAATTGTTTTCTATTGGCTGGTGTGTTGAGCCTGTGTTGATAAATGCTGATCTGGTGTGGACGAGCCCTTTAAGTTCACAGAGAAGTTGAAGGGTGTCATTGAGGGGTCCTTGTACGCAAACATCACTGCAAAGTATCAAAAATGCATTTTCCTGATATTTTAAACACGCGTTGTCATACGTAGTACATTGCATCTTTATGTGCGTTGGCATGCGTTTTCATGTCATCCGTTGTGAGGCAACAGGTCCCTGGAAGGGTCTGAAGACTGACATGTTTTTTTTTGTTGTTGCATTTTGTTGCGTTTACATGCATTGATTGATTTACAATTCGGGTTGCATTTCAGTGCAGTGCACATGTAGACCACAGTAAGCGGACACATGGAATACGTTGTTGTCTATGTGTCCTTGCAGTGACCTGCGTTGATCCACGCATGATCACGCAGGTCAGTGCATGTCTCTGTCTTGTACTATAAAGCATAATGGTGAGGCTGGGGCACTGGGTCTTTCCATCCCACCGATCGGCCACAGACTAGGTGGTGGACCCGTGCCTGGCCCTTCTCCCCTGCTTGTACTCTTCGTTCAGTGAACACACATTCGGTGCATCAGTCAGCAGTAAAAGATGCGACCGTCCTCCCTAACTCACCAGGCCCCAAGATGACAGCAAATTTACATTTTTTAATTAAACGAGTGCTGAGGTTTTTTTTTTTTCTTGTGCTTTACGAGAGGGCCGGGTTATGCAAATTAAACGCTTGTGTACCAAAGATTAGAAGAGTTTGGAAATAAATTTTGCTAACATTGTCATGTAAAAAGAAAAAAAAAATGACTGCTTTGCATGAGCCTCTTTTAGTCTAATTTCCCCCGAGGATGGGAGGAGCCGGGAGAAAACGCCGCGTGAACGCAAGCCAATGCTCTTGTGCCATGACACCGACGCCAAGTGATGCCGATTGTCACCGCGGTGTATAGAAAAAAATGCAGATGTAGGGCGAGGAAATTCACTTTTTGTTCAATCCCGAAAAAAACTTTTTTTTTTTTTGGTGGCTTTAATTATAATGTGTTTAGTTGTGTGTAGTGGGCAGGATTGGGTTAATGGTGGCCGTTCACCGTCCCTTTGCTCCAGCAGGATCGCCTTCCTGCACCATGGTGTGTCTCAGACAGTTGGGACATTAGCATACCCCCTGCCTCTCCCATTCAAGAGTGATTGAGACCTCAAAAGCCTCTTATTCAACTGTAAGAGAGGCAAAGAAACTGACACTTGTGTGGGAGAGAAGAGCCCTGGGTGTAGTGACTGGGGAGGACACACAGACCGGGATAGACTCCGCGGTACCTGGCCATTTCCACTATGGCCGCGTCCGGGAGGATGGACAATACAGCCCTCTGTGTGCCCCATGTCATGGCAGGAGAAGACTCTACGCTGGACTTACAGGGGCTTAGGAAGGTGGCCAGGTCCTACAGAGCTGAATGTGTGTTCATATTCTCACATAGATGGCACATTTGCGTAATATGTTACAACATGAAAAGTGATGTGACCCAATATGCTTTGTCATTACTGGAGGGTCTGGTGCCATGCTGAGTGTGGGATGGGTGAGCGATGGGAAGACACAGATCAACAAGCACTAAACATACATGGCACATGTTACGTCATATGCTTTGTCATTACTGGAGGGTCTGGTGCCATGCTGAGTGTGGGATGGGTGAGCGATGGGAAGGTAGAGATCAACAAGCACTAAACATACATGGGACATGTTACGTCATATGACCCAATATGCTTTGTCATTACTGGAGGGTCTGGTGCCATGTGGAGTGTGGGATGGGTGAGCGATGGGAAGGTAGAGATCAACAAGCACTAAACATACATGGCACATGTTACGTCGTATGACCCAATATTTGTCATTACTGGAGGGTCTGGTGCCATGCTGAGTGCAGTGGGTAGATGTATAGGTGAGCAGTGGTAAGGTATAAATTAAACATAACTAAACCTATATGTAACATGTAAAGTGGAATGATCCAAGATGTATTGTCAATACTGAAGGCTCTGCTTGGTATATCTAGTAGTAGCGCCCAGTATATCTAGTAGTAGCGCCCGGTATATCTAGTATTAGTTCCCGGTATATCTAGTAGTAGCCCCTGGTATATCTAGTAGTAGTTCCCGGTTCATCTAGTAGTAGCTCCCGGTTCATCTAGTAGTAGCTCCCGGTTCATCTAGTAGTAGCTCCCGGTTCATCTAGTAGTAGCTCCCGGTTCATCTAGTAGTAGCTCCCGGTTCATCTAGTAGTAGCTCCCTGGTCATCTAGTAGTAGCTCCCGGTTCATCTAGTAGTAGCTCCGGGATCATCTAGTAGTAGCTCCCGGGTCATCTAGTAGTAGTTCCCGATATATCTAGTAGTAGTTCCCGATATATCTAGTAGTAGTTCCTGGGTTATCTAGTAGTAGTTCCTGGGTTATCTAGTAGTAGCCCCTGGTATATCTAGTAGTAGCTCCCGGGTCATCTAGTAGTAGTTGGTCATATTCAGCTGGACGTGTTTGGAATGTTGTAGATCTCCAGTTCTGTTGAAACTGAATTGTCCACCTTGGAAGAGTTGGAAGGGTTCACGTTGGAACGGAAAGTCCATCAGAACTATGTCTTGGACAATCTATGAAACGTCTTCAACATTCCAGGACAGGTCCAGTTGAATATAACCAACTACTACTAGATCTACCATGACCTGAACCTTCACAGATGTTGTGTTTTCTGGAGCCAGAATCAGGCGTATCTAAATAAGACATTGTGACATTTGGGGGCCGAAGCCCGATAGCATTTCCTCACACTTGTGGTGGCTTCCTGCAGTCTGGTCATTTCTATACTAGTTTAAGGCAGAACTAATCCCATCGAAATATAATATATTTCCAGTCCAAGATGTGGTGGCTGCATTCCTTTTCCTTTTGTTTTTTTCCCCCTTTATTTTCACTTGGTGATCCATCCAGTAACATATTTCCTGTCTTAGGGGGGCTCCACTCAATGGAGAAGAAACAGAGACACCTTTGGACAGCAGTATTGTCAGTCTGGGGAGAGGGGAGTGGTAAGCTGGCCATACAGTATGCAGTATGGCTCATGATGAATTGGTTGAAATTCTCTGTTGACCACGTACCAACCAAAATTGAAGGAGCTGGGTGGAAAATTGTTGGCCCAGCAGTGGCTGCATCCAATCAGTTGCAGCGACTGTTCAGGTATTTTGTCAGCCCGTGGGGCCAGCTGTCATACTAAAAATCGCTGCAGCGAGACAATCGTCCAATCATGCTGTATAGTGTTAGATTGTTTTTTAATTCAACCAAAAATTTGCATGGCCAGATTTAGGTGGGCTTGACTAACAAATTCAAGCTGAACGCCAGGAAACCTTAATATTCAGGTAGAGTAACATTTGTTCCTTTTGGGATAAACATTTTACATAAATAAAAGCTGATCACTGACAGTGATAGTTTGCCTCAACTCTTTAACTGCTACATCTGCAGAACAGCTTGAAAAGTTGAAAAATAACAGACTTACTGGCAAAATCACCAAACTAAAATAAAGGGGAGAAAAGAAAAAAAAATGCAGCCAGCACATCAAGAACTTAGTTTGGGGTGTAGATACGCTGTAGGTGTGGGGGGGAGGTATGCTGTAGGTGTAGGGGCGTAGGTACGATGTAGGTGTAGGGGGGGAGGTACGATGTAGGTGTAGGGGCGTAGGTGGGGTGTAGGTACGCTGTAGGTGTAGGGGGGGAGGTACGCTGTAGGTGTAGGGGGGGAGGTACGCTGTAGGTGCGTAGGCACGCTGTAGGTGTAGGGGCGTAGGCACGCTGTAGGTACGCTGTAGATGTAGGGGTGTACGTATTCTGTAGGGGTGTAGGTATGCTGTAGGTGTAGGGGTGTAAGTACGCTGTAGGGGTGTAGGAATGCTGTAGGTGTAGGAATGTAGGTACGCTGTAGGTATAGGGGTGTAGGGGTCTAGGTACGCTGTAGGTGTAGGGACGCTGTAGGGGTAGGGACGCTGTGGGTGTAGGGGTGTAGGGACGCTGTAGGGGTGTAGGGATGCTGTGAGTGTAGGGACGCTGTAGGTGTAGGGGTGTAGGGACGCTGTAGGGGTGTAGGGATGCTGTGGGTGTAGGGACGCTGTAGGTGTAGGGGTGTAGGGACGCTGTAGGGGTGTAGGGACGCTGTGGGTGTAGGGACGCTGTAGGGGTGTAGGGACGCTGTAGGGGTGTAGGGATGCTGTGGGTGTAGGGGTGTAGGGACGCTGTAGGGGTTTAGGGACGCTGTGGGGGTGTAGGGATGCTGTGGGTGTAGGGGTGTAGGGACGCTGTGGGTGTAGGGACGCCGTAGATGTAGGGGTGTAGGGACGCTGTAGGTGTAGGGACGCTGTAGGTGTAGGGGTGTAGGGACGCTGTAGGTGTAGGGACGCCGTAGATGTAGGGGTGTAGGGACGCTGTAGGTGTAGGGACGCCGTAGATGTAGGGGTGTAGGGACGCTGTAGGTGTAGGGACGCCGTAGATGTAGGGGTGTAGGGACGCTGTAGGTGTAGGGACGCCGTAGATGTAGGGGTGTAGGGACGCTGTAGGTGTAGGGACGCCGTAGATGTAGGGGTGTACGGACGCTGTAGGTGTAGGGACGCTCTAGGTGTAGGGACGCTCTAGGTGTAGGGACGCTGTAGGTGTAGGGACGCTCTAGGTGTAGGGGTGTTCTCTCTGGAGACACACAGCTAGTTTGTGATGGAAAACCTGATTCTAATGTGTCCAAACAAGTGTCAGTGTGAGGTGGGCCCTGTGTTGTCAGGTTGTCAGGGCCTGAGGCTGGGATAGGCGGCACACAGGGCGGCAGCAGCGGGTTCCTGGCTGGCTTACAGGTGGGAGAGGAAATGTGCATGTCGTTGTTGTGCAGATTTTAGGTTGCCTTAGGTACGTGCTTTGTGTACACTTTACTAACTGATTTCTAAACACCACACCCCGGAGAGAGGAGAACATGTCACCAGGGAGGTTGGGGGGTTGGGATGGACTACTCCTTTATAGGAGACGTCCTTAGGGAGGGGAACAGACCGGGACTACAGGACTTAGTCCTCATGCACACGGGACGTTTTTACAGCGGCTGTTTTTGGCTTTTGATGTTTTTTTCTACAGCCAGTAACCCCCCAGCATGTTCTCCTCGGTGTCCATACACACATAGACTGGAATCAACGTTTTTTGGCTGGAAGAAAATACCCCGGACTAGTGGGCTTCTAGAGGAGTTTTTTTAGCTGTAAAAACGCTCTAACGCTGAAAACTGTGTCAAAATGCAGTAAAACGTTGCAAACCAGCATTTTTGGACTTTTTTTGACCAAAAAAAAATTTGTTTTGGTAAAAAAAAAAACGCTAGAAAATGCTAAAAATGCAAATGCGGAAAAACACAGGAAAACGTCGCTAAACGCTGATGCAAAACCACTAAAAAAGCTGAAAACCTCACATTTTTAACATGACTTTGCACAGCTAATGTTACCAGCTTTCCATTTATATATTGTACATTCACATCAGTCCCTAACCCTCAAGGGGTGTACAATCTAAGGTCCCTAACTCACATTCATACATACACATACTAGGGCCAATTTAGACAGGAGCCAATTCACCTGCCAGCATGTCTTTGGTGTGTGGGAGGAAACCGGAGTACCCGGAGGAAACCCACACAGGGAGAACATGCAAACTCCAGGCAGGTGGTGCCGTGGTTGGGATTTGAACCAAAGACCCTAGTACTGCCAGGCGAAGGTGCCAACCATTTAGCCACTGTGCTGCCCCACATTACAATTGTACAGTCTAAAGCAGGCCATACATTATACTTTTTTTTTTAGCGAGTTGAACGAAAAAAAAAAAAGTGAAGATTCCTCCATCTACACGTTCGATGTGGATGGGGGAATCAATCCCGCAGCACTATTGTATTCTGCTAGCAGAGAGCCATTACAGTGATCAGTGTTGCCAGCTATAGCCGGTGGCAGTGATCATTCGAGGAAAACTCGACAGGCTCGTTGATTCATCAACTTGTGTACAACCAGCTAGCCCATATATTGATCATAATTTGTCTGGTCCCTGCTGAACCAGCTGAACTTTGATCCATATATGACCGGATTCATTGTCATTTAGATCAGGCGTCTCCAAACTTTCTAGACAAAGGGCCAGCTTACCATCTTTCGGACTTTAGGGGGCGGACTATGGCCTTTGTAACAGTGGGAGTAAACAGTGCATCCTTGGTGTCAGTAGGAGGAATAGTGCCCCATCACTGGTGTCAGTGGGAGGAATAGTGCCCCATCATTGGTATGAGTGGGAGGAATAGTGCCCCATCATTGGTGTCAGTGGGAGGAATAGTGCCCCATCACTGGTGTCAGTGGGAGGAATAGTGCCCCATCATTGGGGTCAGTGGGAGGAATAGTGCCCCATCATTGGGGTCAGTGGGAGGAATAGTGCCCCATCATTGGGGTCAGTGGGAGGAATAGTGCCCCATCACTGGTGTCAGTGGGAGGAATAGTGCCCCATCACTGGTGTCAGTGGGAGGAATAGTGCCCCTTCATTGGTGTCTGTGGGAGGAATAGTGCCCCATCATTGGTGTCTGTGGGAGGAATAGTGCCCCATCATTGGTGTCGGTGGGATTAATAATACCCCATCATTGGTATCAGTAGAGGGAATAGTGCTCCATCATTGGTGTCAGCGGGAGGAATAGTATCCCATCACTGGTGTCAGTGGGAGGAATAGTGCCCCATCATTGGTGTCAGTGGATGAATAGTGCCCCATCATTGGTGTCAGTGGGAGGAATAGTGCCCTATTGTTGGTGTCAGTGGGAGGAATAGTGCCCCATCATTGGGGTCAGTGGGAGGAATAGTGCCCCATCACTGGTGTCAGTGGGAGGAATAGTGCCCCATCACTGGTGTCTGTGGGAGGAATAGTGCCCCATCATTGGTGTTAGTGGGAGGAATAGTATCCCATCACTGTTGTCAGTGGGAGGAATAGTGCCCAATTGTTGATGTCAGTGGGAGAAATAGTGCCCCATCACTGGTGTCAGTGGGAGGAATAGTGCCCTATCACTGGTATCAGTGGGAGGAATAGTGCCCCATCATTGGTGTCAGT
>NW_028318862.1:4910000-5027500 GCF_062004578.1 Staurois parvus
GTTGGCCCCATCTGATGTAGGGGGAACTGTGATGAAACACCTAATGCAAAGGGGGGCTCTGTTGGGACACGTGATGTAAAGATGGCACCTGATGGTTGTTTATTTAATATTTTTGTAACTTCATTCTGTATAAAACATTTTACAGTGTTATTTCATGAGATAATTTACAAGGACATCTTTAGGGGCGGGGCAACATGTGGCGAGTAACGTTTAAGGCCTGGCTAGTAGCTCAGGACTTGAAATTTTGAGCCCTGTAGTAGGACTAGAAAAGCAAAGCACAGTATGGTAGCATAGAACAGTTATAGTATTAGTAAAGCCTAGTACAGTATAGTAGTACAGTACAGAACAGTAGTACTAGTATAGCATAGCACAGTATAGTGGTGCTATTATAGCACTGCATTGTTTGTATAGCATAATATAGTATAGTATGTTTATACTAGTATAGCATTGTAAAGTATAGCAGTACTAGCACAGTACAGCATAGTAGTCCTAGTATAGTACAGTAGACTATAGTAGTACTTGCATCACACGGTACAGTATAGTAGCACTAAAATAGCATGGTATATTATAGTGATATCGTATAGTATAGTAGCGGCACTTATATAGTAAAGTAGCACTAGTATGGCATAGAACAATATAGTATAGTATAGTGGTACTAGTACAGCACAATACAGCACTATTATAGCATAGTACAGTATAGTAGTACTAGTATAGTATACAGTAGTGGTACTAGTTTAGCATAGTATGGTATAGTAGCACTAGTATGGCATAGGACTATATAGTATAGTTGCACTAGTATAGCATAACACAGTATGGTATATAGTAGTGGCACTAGTATAGAATAGTACAGTATAGTAGTGCTAGTATAGAATAGTACAGTAAAGTAGCACTAGTATGGCATAGCACAGTATGGTATATAGTAGTGGCCCTAGTATAGAATAGTACAGTATAGTAGTGCTAGTATGGCATAGCACAGTATGGTATATAGTAGTGGTACTAGTATAGAATAGTACAGTAAAGTAGCACTAGTATGGCATAGCACAGTATGGTATATAGTAGTGGCACTAGTATAGAATAGTACAGTATAGTAGCACTAGTATAGAATAGTACAGTATAGTAGTGCTAGTATAGAATAGTACAGTAAAGTAGCACTAGTATGGCATAGCACAGTATGGTATATAGTAGTGGCACTAGTATAGAATAGTAAAGTAGCACTAGTATGGCATAGCACAGTATGGTATATAGTAGTGGCACTAGTATATAATAGTATAGTATAGTAGCACTAGTATAGAATAGTACAGTAAAGTAGCACTAGTATGGAATAGTACAGTAAAGTAGCACTAGTATGGCATAGCACAGTATAGTATATAGTAGTGGCACTAGTATGGCATAGTACAGTAAAGTAGCACTAGTATGGCATAGCACAGTATGGTATATAGTAGTGGTACTAGTATAGAATAGTACAGTAAAGTAGCACTACTATGGCATAGCACAGTATGGTATATAGTAGTGGCACTAGTATAGAATAGTACAGTAAAGTAGCACTAGTATGGCATAGCACAGTATGGTATATAGTAGTGGCACTAGTATGGCATAGTACAGTAAAGTAGCACTAGTATGGCATAGCACAGTATGGTATATAGTAGTGGCACTAGTATAGAATAGTACAGTAAAGTAGCACAGTATGGTATATAGTAGTGGCACTAGTATAGAATAGTACAGTATAGTAGCACTAGTATAGAATAGTACAGTATAGTAGCACTAGTATGGCATAGCACAGTATGGTATATAGTAGTGGCACTAGTATAGAATAGTACAGTAAAGTAGCACTAGTATGGCATAGCACAGTATGGTATATAGTAGTGGCACTAGTATAGAATAGTACAGTAAAGTAGCACTAGTATGGCATAGCACAGTATGGTATATAGTAGTGGCACTAGTATAGAATAGTACAGTAAAGTAGCACTAGTATGGCATAGCACAGTATGGTATATAGTAGTGGCACTAGTATAGAATAGTACAGTATAGTAATACTAGTGTGACATAGTACAATATAGTATATTACTGATAAAATAGTCATTTGACATTTGCAGTTTCTAAGTGCCTATAACTCTCACACCCCATGCCTCATTACGTATGTTATACTGATGTATCATTGTGTACTTATATTCATCCTCTTTGGTAAAACATACAAACCATACAAAACCAAAGAAAATATATTCAAGGCGTACTAAAAGGTTCTGCTGTGTACATTTTGTACCCATTCCTTATTCAGGTAGGTTGAAAATGATGATGTCTATGAAATAATACATGAA
The DNA here is from genome assembly GCF_062004578.1 of Staurois parvus. NCBI lineage: Eukaryota > Metazoa > Chordata > Amphibia > Anura > Ranidae > Staurois > Staurois parvus. The sequence goes on from NW_028318862.1 coordinate 4,912,316, forward strand.
ATATATACTCAAGACGACTGAACTTCAAGGTAAGTTGCCACCACCTCCACATTTAGGTAAGTGGAGTCTCTGAAGCAATGTCCTATTCGCATTCTTGCAGAACCTATACACAGCACATCATGGTGCAGGCCTTCTGGTGTAATTCTCCATTACATGTATATACAGAAGGAGGAACGTGTTGAGTGATCCCTCCAGGTCTCACAGCAACATGAAGAAAGGCCTCCTGGGAGGAACAGCTGGAGATGGCAATGCATGTGCTGAGATGGAAGTGCAACACCTCGCCGTAGTGTCATCAGCACCTCCCCGGAGTATACACCACAAACCATACAATAATCTGATCATACTGACACCCAGCTGTCCCAGAATCCTCTGCTCACAGAGGTGTTGATGGTTCTCTATAATCTTTTCATATACTTGGAGAATAAAGATATCATCACTTTAAAACTGAACACTGGAAAATGAAAAATTTGCAGTGGGGCTGTACCTGCACCGCAGGGGATAAAATGTTATTAAACCCACAACACTAAAATCAGTCTGTAGATGCAGTAAAGCACGCTTGTTATACTCACTGTGGAACCTAAGGGGTTAATCCGCATTGTGTAAAAAGGATGTTTGACCCTGTCTTCTCTGATCCTCCCCTTCTTCTACTGTCCCCAATCCATCTGCTGATAGTACAGAGCCTTGGGGCATGCTGCACATGCTCAGTTTGGTGTGTATTGCTAGAGAGGTTTTTTTTTTTTCTTGAGAGGATGCATGTGATCAGGACAGGGCCAATCAGCACTGTCCAGGCAGAGGGTCAGAGGTTATGCAGCTTTATAGGACAAAAAGGGTAGAATGAAAACTACTACAAGTTTTAAAAAGTGCTCTTCTGGACACTGATAGAAGTCACAAGACTGCTATATACTGCTGATGAGAAAAGGTATTTAGCAGTTTATATTTACTAAAATAATTGCATTTCCATGTTCTGTGTACTGTGGGAGAGCAGATATAGTGAATGTAGGGTCCGGGGAGACCAGATATAGTGAATGCGGGGTCCGGGGAGAGCGGATATAGTGAACGCGGGGTCCGGGGAGAGCGGATATAGTGAACGCAGGGTCCGGGGAGAGCGGATATAGTGAACGCAGGGTCCGGGGAGAGCGGATATAGTGAACGCAGGGTCCGGGGAGAGCGGATATAGTGAACGCAGGGTCCGGGGAGAGCGGATATAGTGAACGCAGGGTCCGGGGAGAGCGGATATAGTGAACGCAGGGTCCGGGGAGAGCGGATATAGTGAACGCAGGGTCCGGGGAGAGCGGATATAGTGAACGCAGGGTCCGGGGAGAGCGGATATAGTGAACGCAGGGTCCGGGGAGAGCGGATATAGTGAACGCAGGGTCCGGGGAGAGCGGATATAGTGAACGCAGGGTCCGGGGAGAGCGGATATAGTGAACGCAGGGTCCGGGGAGAGCGGATATAGTGAACGCAGGGTCCGGGGAGAGCGGATATAGTGAACGCAGGGTCCGGGGAGAGCGGATATAGTGAACGCAGGGTCCGGGGAGAGCGGATATAGTGAACGCAGGGTCCGGGGAGAGCGGATATAGTGAACGCAGGGTCCGGGGAGAGCGGATATAGTGAACGCAGGGTCCGGGGAGAGCGGATATAGTGAACGCAGGGTCCGGGGAGAGCGGATATAGTGAACGCAGGGTCCGGGGAGAGCGGATATAGTGAACGCAGGGTCCGGGGAGAGCGGATATAGTGAATGCGGGGTCCGGGGAGAGCAGATATAGTGAACGCGGGGTCCGGGGAGACCAGATATAGTGAATGCGGGGTCCGGGGAGACCAGATATAGCGAATGCGGGGTCCGGGGAGACCAGATATAGCGAATGCGGGGTCCGGGGAGACCAGATATAGTGAATGCGGGGTCCGGGGAGACCAGATATAGAGAATGCGGGGTCCGGGGAGACCAGATATAGCGAATGCAGGGTCCGGGGAGACCAGATATAGCGAATGCAGGGTCCGGGGTTCAGTAACACTTTAATTGCTCATCTAGCACAAGTTTACTTACCCAATCCTCGGAACCCTTGGCAAACAACGTTCTCCCATGCAGTGGACTGTACCTCGGCATCCTCAAAGGATGAAAAAAACGTGGAAGCCATATTTTATTTCACACTTAAAGCTTAAGTTTAATCTGCTAATATTTTGCCTTCTCTGGTTCCTCTCCCTGCCCCCCCCCCCCCCAAAACAACATATTGATGACATTTTAACATAAAACCTGCTTTTTTTTTAATTACAAACCATATTTGAGATCCAGTGATGTCATCACTGGGTCTCTGTCCTTTTCTATGCAATGCAGGCAGTTTATTGCTATTGGGAGAGGCCACTATGGTTCTGTACATCACAGCACCCTGCTTCCGTACTCCTCTCAAGAACTTTCAGCCCTGATGTAAGCAGTGGGCTGGATCTTGGGAGGAGTTATGCAAATATCATTATGGCTTGATGAGTGGATGTCAGTCTGGAGGAGTAAGGCAGCCCATGCATTAGTCAGGTTGGTTAAAAAAAAAAAAAAAAAAAAAAGTTGACCCAATTCCCCCATCTACACACTGGATGAGGATGGGGCAATCCACCTCACAGAGTCTTTGTATTCTGACAGTGGAAAGACTTCCTCACCGTCATTATACAAGGAGCAGCTCTGCAGTCTATTGCCAGCAGTGTGGGGAAAATCAGACGGCAGTTGTTCAGAAGTCGATTGGTCGATCAAGTTCTGTATAACCACAATGCCCGCACATGGATTGAAATTCAACCAGTCTCTACTGAAACAGCCGAATTTAAAACCATTTGAAGGCAGTTTAACCTCTTCACGCCAAGCGCATGCAAATGTGCTGCCTCCTGGCATCTGGGCCTTGATGCTGAGCGGTTGCACATTTGCATGCAATTAAAAAACCGTGTGCTGAGGGCACGCGCCCTGCACACATGTCCAGTACTCACGGAAAGGTCCTGATCTCCTCTTTTGATCGGGACCTTTCCCGATCATGTGACTGCTGTTACAGCGAATCACGGCAGTCACATGACCCTAAAACCCCGCCCCGCCTCCTGAAACCCTTAAAAGTCAAAAAGGTACCGATGCCAAGGGGTTAAAATGGTTCTAAAGGCTCAAGGTTGTTTTACCGTAATACATTCTATACATTAAGGTAAAAAACCTTCTGAGTGCTGCTATCCCTGAGGCCCCCAATACTAACCCGAGCCTTATCTCCATACAGCGATGTACATGAGAGCAGCGGCTCTCCGAAGTCTCTCTCTCTCCTCATTGGCTCACACAGTAGTGGGAGCTATTGGCTCCTGCTGCTGTCAATCCAATGAGGAGAGAGAGGGAGGCAGCATCGAGCCATGCTCTGTGTGTGAATGGACAACGGCTCGGGAGCAAGGCTTGCTACTGGGGGCACTCAACAAAGGAGGAAGTCAGGAGCACCAGCAGGGGGACCCAAAAAGAAGAGGATAGGGGGTGCTCTGTGCCAAATCATTGTACACAGAAGGTCAATATGACATGTTTTTTAAATCCTTCCTTTAGAATAATTTTAAGCCTTCCTGGGTGGGCTTTGCATAGAGACCACCCGAGGTAACACCCAACATGCCTCCATGATTGAAAGAACTGATATCCAATACATGAAATGGGCAGGCCAGGGACAGTCAGGCTGGGGAGGAAAGAAATAGATGAGGCTGGAATCCTCCAGACAGGAAATTAGGTCTCTATCTGACTTGCAGCAGCTTCTAATGCACACTATAAAAGCTCACAGTGTGCAGTGAAATGAGAGCAAGCAAAGTAAAGGAGAGGAGCTTGTACAACTGTGCAAGACTGAGGGGAAGGATGGAGTTTAGCTGTAATGAAGTATTTTAGTAACCAGTTAGGTTTTTTACATCTACCTTTATGTCATCAAATGGTATCACCTCTCCAAAAACAGTTCCCGGGAATTTACAGCCCCCGTTCTGGGCAGAGGATGACAAAAAGGATTGGGTTTCGAATTCCCTTTAAGGAACAGTAAGCAAGGAGTTAATCCGAGGGCTCTGTTAGTGTTTCTGGAGTTGGCAGAAGGTCTCCCTGACGTCCCCTCGGAGCAGAGCATGAAGCAATGTCATCCCACTGAGGAGTCCTACCATACTGATGCAACACCAGGACCAGGTGAGCTCCGCTGGTTCTGATGCAACACCCGAGACCCAGCTGAGTCTGTGTATCTATTCTCATCCTAATAGAGAGCGGAGCCGAGCGGGATCTGTGTGTAAAGAGTGTAAATACGAGTCCCCGGGGGAGCCCGCCTGCCCCCCGCAGTGACAAGCTAATCTCTCTATCATTTAAAAAAACAAATGATTTATCATTCTCGCCTTCCGCTGGGAAAGGCAAATCTTCCAGCAAGAGCATCAAATTAAAAGTGTTATTTTTTTTTTTCCAATAAGAGGCAAGATAAGGAAAATTCAGTGACTCGGGGGGGTCACCTCCTGTGTGGTGGGCTGTCAGGGTAGTTGGTGGTATCGTGCAGATAGCTTCGATGCAAAACTCAAGATCAGTCATAAACATGCAATCTATTTAGAGATTATTTATTTATTTATTTCAGGTCCTTATATAGCGCCGTCCATTTACGCAGCACTTTACATATATATTGTACATTCACATCAGTCCCTAACCCTCAGGGGGTGTACAATCTAAGGTCCCTAACTCACAATCATACATACACATACTAGGGACAATTTCGGCAGGAGCCAATTCACCTACCAGCATGTCTTTGGAGTGTGGGAGGAAACCGGAGTACCCGGAGGAAACACACGCAGGCACAGAGAGAACATGCAAACTCCATGTTCATTATTTTAGGGGGAAAAAAACCCTCAATCTCAAGTACCCCCGTGATCAGATCAATATGGATGCGATCATTGATAAAATCCTGTATAATAATAAAAGTTAGTCACTTTTTATTTTAGCAGCATACATTTTGAGTTGTTGATCAAGAAAAAGTACATAGTTCAAGCCTTCTGATTTGTTTCAGACCTGTAACTCAAAGTACTGAAGCAAGGGCCAGGATTGACAGCCAAGCAGACATACACTCTAAGTCAGCAATGGCAACTTATATGTTTTTTTAGGGGTTTTTTATTAAATATCGGCACAGGCAGGGTTAAAGATGATCATCTGTACCCCATAAGGAAAACATCTGTAGTAGTCACCGTGTCACGCTGAGAAGTATTCTGACCACATGTTTCACCATACCGCTGCCTCACCGCTCTGATTCAGGGACAAACGTGACGGCCGCTTGTTATTTTACCCTGCGTACCAAAAAGGCTTCAAAAGCAAAGATGCACTTGTTAGGTGTATCATTGGAAGAACTATTCTAAGCACTATGGACATTACATTACCTGATTTATTATCAATAACAATTATTTTATTAAGAGAAAAAAAAGTGTGGGAGGAAACCAGAGTACCCGGAGGAAACCCTCGCAAGCACAGGGAGAACATGCAAACTCCAGGCAGGTGGTGCCGGGGTTGGGATTCGAACCAACGACCCTAATACCGCCAGGCGGAAGTGCTAACCATTTAGCCACTGTGCTGCCCAGAGATGAAGTCTAGGTTCACACACTGCATGTCGTTCGCATAAGAATCACACCGCATTCCTGTGCTCATCACATGCGATATCTGTGTGCTGCGGTTTGAGCCATACCATTTGTATCGCATTGTATCCGCACCACAATGGTGCGGGACCCTTTTTTTTTCCGCCCATCTGATTTGCATCGAATGGGTGTTCACATGCGATCCGATTTCTGCATTCGCACCGTGTGTTACGATCTGTTTCAAGCTGTTGTTAATTTAACACCGACACCTGCACTGGATCGCATGGACACCGTGCGACTGCAATGAGGTGCGGGAAATGCACAGGATTCACTGTGTTTCCTGCATCACATTAGTGTGACAGATCTTAATAAAGACCAGCCAGGACAAACGTCATTAAAAAATAAAAGGGGTTAGAGCCGTGTGCTCTCTCTGTTGTCTGATCTTGCACCAAGAAGACCTAGAATAGGATATATGGAGGCTGCTGCTGCTGACCTCTGACCCGACAATGCTAATTAACTACGCCTTGAGTCCCTACTGTAGGAGTCCATTCAAGTCTATAGGCACTTACTAGGTGCCAGAAAAGATTTCTGCATCCAGTATACAAAATATTGTGACAGGCCACCACAGCCATGTATTTATTATTTATTTCAGGTACTTATATAGCGCCATCAATTTACGCAGCACTTTACATACAGTCATGGCCGAAATTGTTGGCACCCTTGATATTTTTCCTGAAAATCAAGTATTTCACACAAAAAAGGTATTGCATTAACACATGTTTTGCTATACACATGTTTATTCCCTTTGTATGTATTGGAACAAATATAAAACAGAGGCAGAAAAGCAAATATGACATAATGTCACACAAAACCCCAAAAATGGGCTGGACAAAAGTATTGGCACCCTTAACTTAATATTTGGTTGCACACCCTTTGGAAAACATAACTGAAATCAGTCGCTTCCTATAACCATCAATAAGCTTCTGACACCTCTCACCCGGAATTTTGGACCACTCTTCCTTTGCAAACAGCTCCAGGTCTCTCTTATTGGAAGGACACCTTTTCCCAACAGCAATTTTAAGATCTCTCCACAGGTGTTCAATGGGATTTAGATCTGGGCTCATTGCTGGCCACTTCAGAACTCTCCAGCGCTTCTTTGCCATCCATTTCTGAGTGCTTTTTGACGTATGTTTGGGGTCATTGTCCTGCTGGAAGACCCAGGATCTTGGACGCAAACCCAGCTTTCTGACACTGGGCCCTACAGTGCGACCCAAAATCCTTTGGTAATCCTCAGATTTCATGATGCCTTGCACACAGTCAAGGCACCCAGTGCCAGAGGCAGCAAAACAACCCCAAAACATCATTGAACCTCCACCATATTTTACCGTAGGTACTGTGTTTTGTTCTTTGTAGGCCTCATTCCGTTTTCGGTAAACAGTAGAATGATGTGCTTTACCGAAAAGCTCTATCTTGGTCTCATCTGTCCACAAGACGTTTTCCCAGAAGGCTTTTGGCTTACTCAAGTACATTTTGGCAAACTGTAGTCTTGCTTTTTTATGTCTCTGTGTCAGCAGTGGGGTCCTCCTGGGTCTCCTGCCATAGCGTTTCATTTCATTTAAATGTCGACGGATAGTTCGCGCTGACACTGATGCTCCCTGAGCCTGCAGGACAGCTTGAATGTCTTTGGAACATGTTTGGGGCTGCTTATCCACCATCCGGACTATTCTGCGTTGCAATCTTTCATCAATTTTCCTCATCCGTCCACGACCAGGGAGATTAGCTACAGTGCCATGGGTTGCAAACTTCTTGATAATGTTGCGCACTGTGGACAAAGGCAAATCTAGTTCTCTGGAGATGGACTTGTAACCTTGAGATTGTTGATATTTTGCCACAATTTTGGTTCTCAGGTCCTCAGACAGTTCTCGTCTCCTCTTTCTGTTGTCCATGCTTAGTGTGGCACAGACAGACACACAATGCAAAGGTTAAGTGAACGTCTCTCCTTTTTATCTGCTTTCAGGTGTGATTTCTATATTGCCCACACCTGTTACTTGCCCCAGGTGAGTTTACAGGAGCATCACATGCTTGTAACATTCTTATTTATCCGCAGTTGTGAAAGGGTGCCAATACTTTTGTCCAGCCCATTTTTGGAGGTTTGTGTGACATTATGTCGAATTTGCTTTCTTTCCTCCCTTTTTTTGTTTTGTCCCAATACACACAAAGGGAATAAACATGTGTATAGCAAAACATGTGTTAATGCAATACGTTTCGTGAGAAATACATGATTTCCTGGAGAAATATCAAGGGTGCCAACAATTTCGGCCATGACTGTATATATTGTACATTCACATCAGTCCCTAACCCTCAAGGGGTGTACAATCTAAGGTCCCTAACTCACATTCATACATACACATACTAGGGCCAAGTTAGACAGGATCCAATTCACCTACCAGCATGTCTTTAGAGTGTGGGAGGAAACGAGAGTACCGGGAGGAAACTCATGCAGGCACAGGGAGAACATGCAAACTCCAGGCAGGTAGTGCCGTGGTTGGGATTCAAACCAACGACCCTAGTACTGCCAGGTGGAAGTGCTAACCACTCAGCCACTGTGCTGCCCACTCCTCGTCATTGCGGAAAGCCAGCTGGAGGTGTCGGGGGATGATGCAGGTCTTCTTGTTGTCTCGGGTGGCGTTGCCGGCCAGCTCGAGGATCTCAACTGTCAGATACTCCAGGACGCCGACCAGATAGACGGGAGCTCCGGCCCCGACCCGCTCGGCATAGTTGCCCTTCCGGAGCAACCGGACGGGGAACTGCAGACCAGCCCCGGACGATCGGGTCTTCGCCTTAGCCCGAACCTTGCCTCCTTGTTTGCCGCGACCAGACATGATTGGATGACTGAGGAATCACAATAGAAGCAATTATGCACCAGGGTGAGGTGGGGTGGGGTAGGGGGTCCTAGGGAAGATTAGCTTTGGGGGCAGAGGAATTTTATAGATTAATGCCGGTCATAGATGGGTCAAAAGAACATGCGACCTAAGAACAATCGTCCGATTTTTGCTCTGTTAGTGGGTCAATGGCACCGGCCAATTTCGTAGTTCCTCTCCTTTTCGGTGATCGGGCATGTTGGAAAATTTATGAAAAACTACCAATTTTCAGCTCAATGATAGACATATAGCTTTCTTTATTCTAATATCACTTTCAGATTGGCCTTATGATTTCAGTCCAACTTGACAATCCTTCTTGTGTTTAGGGGCGTAGGCAAAGGGCATTTATTGCGGGGCTCCACCCACTGGGTGCCCCTGTGGACAGGGCATGATATTACAAAATGATCGTGTAGGAAAGTTCTTACACAAAAAAGGAGACCCCCAAAATGAGGCCAACTGCGACTATGGACAAATAATTCACGCTTTATTAAATATACAAAAATAATACAAAAGTGATAACGCTCGTAGCATAAAGAAAATAACACCTTCACCCTCCACAATATAAAATTGATCAAACAATGATTACAATAAAGCCCGGGCTCACAGGCATGCAAAACACTTACACAATGGATATAAACACAGGAGCAAGTGGGTGGGAAGGCAATGATTGTATATTTTGGGGGTCTCCATTTTGTATAGGAACCTTCCTACACGATCATTTTGTAATACTAGATTATTGGACCCTGAGGACATCACCTGATACCTACAGGTGAAACTAAAAAAATTAGAATATTGTGCAAGAGTTCATTTATTTCAATAATGCAACTTAAAAGGTGAAACTAATATATGAGATAGACTCATTACATGCAAAGCAAGATAGTTCAAGCCGTGATTTGTCATCATTGTGATGATTATGGCTTACAGCTCATGAAAACCCCAAATCCACAATCTCAGAAAATGAGAATATTCCATGCAATCAATAAAACAAGGATTGTACATAGAACAATATCGGACCTCTGAAAAGTAGAAGCTGCATATGTACTCAGTACTTGGTTTGGGCCCCTTTTGCAGCAATTACTGCCTCAATGCGGCGTGGCATGGAAGCTATCAGCCTGTGGCACTGCTGAGGTGTTATAGAAGACCAGGATGCTTCAATAGCGGCCTTCAGCTCTTCTGCATTGTTCGGTCTCATGTCTCTCATCTTTCTCTTGGCAATGCCCCATATTTCAAGTTTCACCTGTATATCCTGCCCTCAGCTAATATTGGAATCTTCTACTCCTCCCACAAGTCCATCCCCCATAGTTACTAACTTTAGTACCACTAGCCCCTCCCTCATAGATTGTAAGCTCCAAGGAGCAGGGCCCTCCTAACCCTCTTGTATTGAACTGTATTGTTGCTACATCGTCTCCCTTTATATTGTAAAGCGCTGAGCAAACTGTTGGCACTATATAAATCCTGTATAATAATAATAATTATGGTGAGTCGGCTGGACTATTTTTCACACTAGCAGAGGTTCCCGTTGCTGATGTTTTTATTGGTTATGGACAGGGCATGGTGCTTGTCCCAGGGCTTTATACAAAGCTTTTTGGAACTTCAGATTAATTCAGCTCTGAGGAAGGGAGTACGGCTCCCGAAACGGGTGAGCGTCTTAAGTAGAAGGTTCCAGGACGGGACCCCACGATCTCATACTGAAGCTTTATTGATACATGTCTGATTGTACATTTGGTTTGTAAGCAGGGGTGGACTGACCATTTAGAAACTCGGGCATTGCCTGAGGGCCTGGGGTCAGTAGGGGGCCCCATGAGATGCTCCTGGTACCTTTTCATAGGCTTTTTGAGTTTGGGCAAGGACACATGGGCCCCATGATCCCCTATTTCCCGGGGGGGCCCATAAGTTGTCAGTCTGCCCCTGTTTGTAGGTACCCATTTGTCTTTTTCATAATAAAACTCATTTATCATGGTAATACACAAGGAGCATGCTCCCTCTTGTATGTTTTTTTAACAATGGATGATGCCTAGTTAATGTGTGTTAAACTGCCACTTATAGTCACCATCAGAAGTCCATGTGACAATGTAGGAGCATAACTAGGAAACAGAGTGTTTAACTGCTGAGAAATGTTACAATTCCAATCCAAAAGGAGGTTTTGCACTTGATCAATAGAGATGAGCATGAACCTCCTCGGAGTCCACCTCTAGCTGAACTCTGCACTTGCTCTCTTTTTTTTATTCCAACCAGCTGTTGGCTGGGTCATTCCTGTCACTCAGATAATGTAAACAAGGGGGTGGGCTGTGGGGTGGGAATGATCTGGCCCAAAGCTCACTGGAGTAAAAAAAAGAGTGCAAGTTCAAAGTTCGGCTAGAGATGAGCCTTAGAGCAGACCTGAGCTCATCTCTATTGATCAGATAAAGAGCCATTTGGTGACAGTTTCCTTTGAGTTCATTCACGTTTTCATTCCATTCTTCTAAATTCCGATGAAGGGGGAGTAGCAATGCAAACAGTTAACTACCTCCGGGAAGGTTTTACCCCATTCATGACAAGGCCATTTTTTGTTACATGGCGCTGCGCTACTTTTGCACGGTCATACAGCCTTGTACACAAACTAAATTTATACCAATTTTTTTTACACAAATAGTTTTCTTTTGGTGGTATTTGATCCCGTGTTTTTTATTTTTTGTGCTATGAATAAAAAATACAGAAAATTTTGGGAAAATTTTTTTTTTACTTTTTGCTATAAAGCATATCCCATAAAAAAATTTTAAAAATAAAATTTCGAAATAAATTTAGGCCACAATGTATTCTGCTACAAGTCTTCGGTAAGAGACAAATGACAGTATATAACGGAATTTTTTTTTTTTTTTAGAATAGTAACATATTATACATGTTGATCATATTCCCCCCCCCCTTATGTATTATACATGTTGATCATATCCCCCCCCCTTATGTATTATACATGTTGATCATATCCCCCTTATGTATTATACATGGAGATCATATCCCCCTTATGTATTATACATGGTGATCATATCCCCCTTATGTATTATACATGGAGATCATATCCCCCTTATGTATTATACATGGAGATCATACACCCCCCCTTATGTATTATACATGGTGATCATATCCCCCCTTATGTATTATACATGGTGATCATATCCCCCCTTATGTATTATACATGGTGATCATATCCCCCTTATGTATTATACATGGAGATCATACACCCCCCCTTATGTATTATACATGGTGATCATATCCCCCCTTATGTATTATACATGGAGATCATATCCCCCCTTATGTATTATACATGGTGATCATATCCCCCCTTATGTATTATACATGGAGATCATACCCCCCCCCCTTATGTATTATACATGGAGATCATATCCCCCCTTATGTATTATACATGGAGATCATATCCCCCCTTATGTATTATACATGGAGATCATATCCCCCCTTATGTATTATACATGGAGATCATATCCCCCCTTATGTATTATACATGGTGATCATATCCCCCCTTATGTATTATACATGGTGATCATATCCCCCCTTATGTATTATACATGGAGATCATATCCCCCCTTATGTATTATACATGGAGATCATATCCCCCCTTATGTATTATACATGGAGATCATACCCCCCCTTATGTATTATACATGTTGATCATACCCCCCCTTATGTATTATACATGGAGATCGTATCCCCCCTTATGTATTATACATGGAGATCGTATCCCCCCCTTATGTATTATACATGGAGATCATATCCCCCCTTATGTATTATACATGGAGATCATATCCCCCCCCTTATGTATTATACATGGAGATCATATCCCCCCTTATGTATTATACATGGAGATCATATCCCCCCTTATGTATTATACATGGAGATCATATCCCCCCTTATGTATTATACATGGAGATCATATCCCCCTTATGTATTATACATGCAGATCATATCCCCCCCTTATGTATTATACATGGAGATCATATCCCCCCTTATGTATTATACACGGAGATCATATCCCCCTTATGTATTATACATGGAGATCATATCCCCCCTTATGTATTATACATGGAGATCATATCCCCCCTTAACATGCTCTTCTCAAGAGAGAATAAATTCAGTTCCTCTAATCTTTCCTCATAGCTGAGCTCCTCCATGCCTTTAATCAGTTTGGTTGCCCTTCTCTGTACTTTCTCCAGTTCCCAAATGTTCTTTTTGTGAATTGGTGCCCAAAACTGAACTGCATATTCCAGATGAGGTATTACTAATGATTTGTACCGGGGGAAATGATATCTCTCTCTGGAGTCTATACCTCTCCTAATACAAGAGAGGATTTTGCTTGCGTTAGAAACTGAAGCTTGACATTGCATGCCATTATTAAGCTTGTGATCTACCAGAACCCCCAGATCCTTCTCCACCATTGACCCCCCCCCCCCAAATCCTTCTCCACCATTGATTCTCCCAGTTGTACCCCCCCTAGTATGTATGATGCATGAATATTCTTAGCCCCCAAGTGCAGAACCTTACATTTATCAACATTAAACCTCATTTGCCACATAGTTGCCCAATTACACAGAGCATTGAGGTCGGCCTGTAAGTTGGAGACATCCTGTAAGGACGTTATTCCCCGGCACAGCTTGGTGTCATCTGCAAAGACTGAAATGGTATTTATAATCCCAGACCCTATATTGTTTATAAATATATTAAAAAGTAAGGGTCCCAACACTGAACCCTGGGGTACACCACTGATGACCCTAGACCATTCAGAGTATGAATCATTAACCACTACTCTCTGAATACCATCTTTAAGCCATTTTACTATCCATTTACATATGGATTTTTCCCAGACCTGTAGACTTTACCTTACATATTAGCCATGTGTGGGTAACTGTGTCAAACGTTTTTGCAAAATCCAAGTATACCACGTCCACAGCCACCCCTCTGTCCAAGTATACCACGTCCACAGCCACCCCTCTGTCCAAGTATACCACGTCCACAGCCACTCCTCTGTCCAAGATTTTACTCACCTCCTCATATAAAAAAAAAAAATCAGATTTGTTTGACAACTTCTTTCATGAATCCATGCTGTCTGTTGAAATATTTTTTTGAAGCAAGAACTCACCTATGTGGTGTTTTATTAAACTCTCCAGTATCTTCCAAAGTATAGAAGTTAAACTAACAGGTCTATAATTACTTAGTAAAGGTTTTGATCCCTTTTTAAATATTGGCACCACATTGGCCTTATACCAATCCAGTGGTACTATGCCAGTCATAAAAGAGTCCCAAAAAATAAGAAATAATGGCTTTGAAATGACAGAGCTCAATTCTTTAAGGACCTGTGGGTGTATGCCATCCGATCCAGGGGCTTTGTTCACCTTTATTCTGTCTAAATATTTCTGGATCATATCAATTGTGAGCCAATGTGGATCATCTGGAGCTGTGTCAATACCATGCCCATTATGGACAAGAGCTCCCCCATGCTCCTTTGTATACACAGAGCTGAAGAAGGTATTTAATAAATTTGCCTTCTCTTTGTCCCCAGTCACCGACTCTAGATTATTTTGGAAAGGGCCTACATGCTCGGACCGGACCTTTTTATTAATATATATGAAGACGTTTTTAGGGCTTGTCCTGCTATCTTTTGCAATTTGTCGATCGTTTTCTATTTTTGCGGCCTTGACTTCTTTTTTACATATTCTGTTATATTCTTTGTAATGTTTAAACGATGACAGTGTTTCCTCCTTTTTATATATTTTATAAAAGCTCTTCTCTTATTATTTATAGCTTTTTTAACATTGGCCGCAAGCCACATAGGTTTCATTTTTAGCCTTTTAACCACTTGCCGTCCGCCTGCTGTTTATAAACGGCAGGGCAGTGGCAGTGCAGGGGCGGGTTGCCGTTCATAAACGGCACCCGCCTTTTCTAGCTGTGCACGCTCCCAGGGAGCGCGCAGCACCACGATCCGGTGCCCGCTGTGTCCTCCAGACACAGTGAAACACCGATCGTCGGACGGGACCTCTGTACGAGGTCCCGATCATGTGATCACTGATTGGCCAATCAGTGATCACATGAAAAGTAGTAAGCAAGATGTCGCTTGTGACATCATTGCTTACTACGTGTGAAATCTGTGAATGATCACAGAGGTCACATGGTACAAGGCTATTCACAACAGCCTTGTACCATGTGACAAGCTGTGACCAATCACAGCTCACTCAGTACTTCTCAATGACTGCAAGAATGCAGACAGAGAGAAAGAGAAATGATTGCTTTTACATCCTATATGGGTGTAAAAGCAATCAGTGTAAAAAAAAAATCTTCATCGCCCCCCACAAGTAGTACAGTGTCACCATGGTGACACTGTACTGCTAGGGTGACAGTATGTAAAAAAAAATAAATAAATAAAAAATAATAATATAAAAAAATAAAATAACAATGTAAAAAAAAAATGTTTAAAAATTATAATTTTTGGTTATAAACTAATTTGGATTTTTTTTTTTTACTAAAAAAATAACGGAATAAATTTTGGCCAAGATTTATGATGATATATTATTTATTTGCAAAATTTTATTTAAAAAAACACTTTTTTTCAAAATTTTTGGACGTTTTCATTTACATAGCAAAACAAATAAAAATCCCAGCGATGAATAAATACCACCAAAATAAAGCTTTATCTGTCTCAAAAAAATGGTAAAAAATTAATATGGGTACAGTGTTGCATGACCGCGCAATTGTCATTCAAAGTGTGATAGCGCTGAAAGCTGAAAATTGCCCTGGTCAGGAAGGGGGTAAAAGTGTCCGGACAGGAAGTGGTTAAACTTGTTGCCCATGGGAATATATTTTGCAGCGTGTTCACATACAGTCTTTTTGAATTACTCCCATTTCTGTCCCGTGTTCATTAATGCCAATATTCCCTCCCAGTCCAAGTCTTCACTGTAAGAATATAAAATCACAGCTGGGATGATTCCTCCATCCTACTTGCTTGTGTGGATGGGGGACCCCATTCACAAACTGACCGGCGTATGGCCAGCCTTATATTTTGGGGTTGGTGCCCATTTGTAAGTCCATATTTTGAGTCTCTGGGTACTGTACTCTCAGCACATTAAAGCTCATTTGGCACCACAAATATGTATTACGGAGGAGCCAATAGATGAAAACATATGGAGTTGGATGATTCACCTGCCGAGAATGTCTGCTGAATGTTGGATTCATTGCTTTATAAATATGTCCTAAGTTCAGCATTTAACAACAAAAAAAATGAATGAAAAAGTAGAATTTAATGAAAAGGGGGATGGGCAACACCTGTAGGTTACCTAGCTTTCCAGCCATAAAATACCCGTATATTGGGTTTCTTTGGAGATACTAGTGTGGGACAGCTAACTGCCCTTGACCACATAATGTGCTCCCTAGGTGCTCTTCACTCTAACTTGTTAGGCTGAGTATTGCTTTTCTTTACAGCAAAGGGAATGGCTAGACCAGTGACCCGGGCAAGTCCTTAAACACGCGCAGACCACATCCACTTTACAATTCCTCCCTTTGCTCCAGTTACCTTCCAGCTGTATAGGCCCTGATGAAGTGGGATTGGGGAAACCCCTGAAATGCATTGAATATCATTTTCCCTGTCAAATAAAATATTACTGAACTGTTAACCATATTTTGGGTGTTCTTTCTATTATATAGCCTCATTCACATGGCAGCAGTGGTCTGTACAGTGGGAATCAGTGCCCTGTTTATGCGACTGGAGCTGCAAGCAGGCAGCCGTTACTCTATGGGGATGCAGTGGATATGCAGACACAGCTGCTGGCCCTAATGTGACAGGTATGCAGAGGCAGGTGACCCACCCCAAACACACATTTGGAGACACTCACCCGTCCCTGCATGCCTGCCGCATTAGGACAAGTGGCTGTGTCCGTACAGCCGCTGAGTTCCAATAGAGAAGCACAGACTTCAGGTCACTGAGCCTGTGTGAATGAGCCCTTAGGGCTACTGTTGTCATAAGGCTCACAGGTTTTAAAGGGTTACTCTACCAATGTATCTCCATTCACAGAAAAGGGAAGGAACGGCTATCGGGTACAAAGTTTTTTTTTCCAACATGCTGTAAAGTGAACACAACCAATCAGAAGCATTCACTACAGTGCTTCTCCATGGCCTAACCATTGATTTTATCAGGCAGTGCAGAGCTATGGAATGACGACTCACTTCAGTGCACGAGTTACAGTGCCAGTGCTGTACAGTGCTCCATCCCAACCAGTCATTGTGACATTAGATGGTGACACACAGAAAGCAGCGAATGCAAGTCAGCAGCTGTGGAATTATTAGGGGAAGCGGTGCATTAGGCCTGGCAAGTCAGGAGACCTATAATTTTCCTGGTTTCTTAAAGTGGAGGGAGTGGGGAGGGAGCAGAGCTAGCATTTGCATCCCGGGGGCAGGCAGGCTGGAAGCCACCCAGTCGATAACCTGACCATCAGAGCAAGGTTTGTAATTAAAAGGTCGGTGACCTGGAAAGCTAGGCCCGACTCCCAGGACTTCTCGGTAATGACGGATCTATTAAATTAAGACTGTTATGAAATCAATGCTAAAAAGGCTTTCATGGTAACGAGATTCCATTCAAGGACGGGCCCATCCTCTTAACCCATTCAGTGCTGCCCCTCAGATAAAGATCCAATCTACAGTCTCCCGTGAACGCATACACAATGGACGCAAGTCTCAAATCATTTCAGATACGCAAACCATTCATCTCATCGCACAGCGGCAACATTGAGATGCTCTACAACTTATGCAAAGAAGAAAAAATCCATCCTGTACGATGCATTGAAGAAATAAACGCTGTAAATTGCGTAGATTTTTTTGATCTTTTATACAGGTGCTTTTACCATGGGAGATGATGGAGCCCTATATTAAACATGATCATGACCTGGAAATCTTTACTGAAGTTACAAGGGAACTGCAGGAAAAAAGGTTTTTGACGATTTACGTGTATATGTTTTTCCTTCTTGCACATGTAGGTGTTTTCCCTTCTTGACTGGGAAGAAGAGCTTGTGTTCTGGGTTTAATTCCCCCATAGAAATACTATCTTCACTTTTTATGTCTCCCAAGTGCTAGCGTTTTCTTTGGAGTGCTCGGGTCCAGAAACATACTGATAAGCTAACTGGCATCCATTCGCACATCCACCCATCAATCTATCTGTACCTCTATCTACCCATCTGTCCATCCATCCTTCCATCCAACCATCCTTCCACCCATCTGCCCAATCATCCTTCCATCTACCTGTCCATCCATCTTTCCATCCATCTGTTCACCAATTTACCCTTTGTTCCATCCATCTGTCCACCCATTTACCCTTTCTTCCATCCATCCAGCTATCCTTCCATTCCTCTCTATCTGCCCCCCACCCCCAAGATCTGTCCACAGTATCCTTCCATCCATCCTTCAATATACACATTTGTCCTTCAATATACCCACCATCTCTATTGCATACACCACCCTCAAGATCTGTCCACAGTATCCTACCTTCCATCCATCCACCCTTCCATCAATCCTGCCATCCACCCATCCATTCCATCCTTTAATCCACGCATCTATCCTTCAATTCACCCATCCATTTCTACTTATCGTACACCCCACCCCCAAAATCTGTATACAGGATCCTTCTATCCATCCATCAAACTATTTTTTCATCCATCTCTCCTTACTTCATCCATCCATCAATCAATCCTGCCATGCATCAATCTACCCACCCATCCTTCCATCCTTTATTCCACCCATCTATCCTTTCATCACTATCTGACCCCCACCCCCAATATCTGTCCACAGTAACAAACAGAACATAAACATTTGAAATGGGCAGTGCTGATACTTCCAAAGCCTGTACACTCACCGGCCACTTTATAAGATACATCTGTTCAATTGCTTGGTAACACAAATTGCTAATCAGCCAATCACATGACAGAAACTCAATGCATTTAGGCATCTATACATGATGAAGACGACTTGTTGAAGTTCAAACCGAGCATCAGAATGGGGAAGAAAGGGGATTTAAGTGACTTTGAACGTGCTATGGTTGTTGGTGCCAGACAGGCTGGTCTGAATACTTCAAAAACTGCTGATCTACTGGGATTTTCACACACAACCATCTATAGGGTTTACCGAGAATGGTCCAAAAAAAAAAAAAATATCCAGTGAGCGACAGTTGTGTGGACAAAAATGCTTTGTTGATGTCGGAGGAGAATGGGCAGACTGGTTTGAGATGATAGGAAGGCAAAAGTAACTCATGTCAATGAGGACTAAAATCTCTAAGGAATGTTTCCAACACCTTGTTGAATCTATCCTACGAAGAATGAAGGCAGTTCTGAAGGCAAAAGGGGGTCCAAACCGATACTAGCAAAGTGTACCTAATAAAGAGGCCGATGAGTGTAATAGGACAAGACAGATGATGAATGCCACTGGCACAACTTAATATTTTTACTGGCCTGCCTCAGCATATAATCTTTTCAAAAAACAGATTTGAAGTTTCACAGCCATTTAGAACTGCCCACATTTTGTGTTTTAGGCATTATGTACACAAAAATGGAAAGATTTAGCAAAAACCTGTGTAATTCTATTTACCGCAGTAAATGGAAAGGCAATACAGCCAGTCACAGAAGACTCCATTTAGAGTATCGTAAGGAAAAACAAGTTCTAATTTGATGTGTTAAAAGAAAAAAAAAAAATGCGGTTTGACATAGGGGGCTGATCAGTCCATTTGTAACCACAGTCGTATATCACAGAGGCGTGTGTGCTGAAAAACAGACAGTAATTTGTTTTTAACAGAAAAATAGCATTAATTCATTAGTTTATTAAATGGATTTGTTGGATTAAGAGGTATTGTGGAGCAACGTCTTCACTTTTTGGCAGGGAGAATAAGAATTAATCAGGCTAAATGCAAAGATTAAGGCCCAGTTCTCTCATTTTTCTGTGTTAGGATTTAGTGAAGAGCACCTGTCAACTGCACACAATACAACGATTTTGAGAACTAAATTATTGTTTCCCTATTAAAGTTGGCTGCAAGTACCCAGAAGTCGAGCACAACCAAACTACCCAATGAATTTTAGAAAAATGTGGTCGAAAACCATGTGTTCACAATTATACAATGGATGGAGGAGAAATTGAAAATGCCCCCTACTCTGGCTTGATCTCGGGAAGGGGGGGGGGGGGACAATAAATGGTAAAATAAAGTAATATATACTATAATAACATATATACTAATAATAAACAGTGCCACACAAAAAGTGCACAAAGGAATGAACGATAGTTCAAATACGAGAAAAGTCCAAAGTAAATAATAATAATACTGATGATGCTGTGCTTAATGATGAACTTCACACTCCACTCTTCATGCAAAATTATGTGCAGTGTATGTGATGCACACGTGACAATCCTTAACAGCCAAAATGCCCCCTCACCTCCTTCCTTAGACCCCAAGGGGCCAGCACGCTTTCAGGATCACACGATCCTATCAGTATGGATCACTCTCTAGAAAATATCTTCCTCCTCCAGCGTCCACCAGTTTAGCAGCCAGCTCCTCCCAGGGTCATAGTAAGACACAAGCAGAGACCCTCCATAGTGCAACCAGTAATTTTATTGGTAATAGGTATAAAAAGTAGATTTCCACTCACAAAACGATGAATCTTCCAGCCTCCTACCACATGCTATGGGTGTACTGCATGGGTAATACACAGGGTGTTCCAATATGGCCCCACGCCGGAAATGACGTCACCGCGATTACCGGAAGCTCCTCCCCACGTACCGACTAGTTGCGTCACGCCAACTTCGTGACTTCATGAAGTGATGCATGACACTGTATATGTATTGAGTATCTTGGATTTTTTTTGGGGATTGAGTATATATTGTATTACGGTTCTATTAGATACTAATTAGCGCTGCACTCATAATTTTTGCACTGTTTATTCACTTATTTTGGGTATGAGCTTAGTGTCAGCAGCTTATGGTTATAGGGTAGGAGTCCTTGTGAGCGCAGGAGGTCTTTTGTAATTATAAATGGTAAAATAAGCCAGTCAGCAGTTCCCTTGAGAATAATGGGCAGGCTGTCTATATGAACAAATTACCATTTTTTTCTCTATCATCAGGAGATGGCTGTCCCTTCCAGGTTCTTGTAGCCAGCCCCCTGATGATCCTGCTAGGTCCTTCACCCTTTAGGCACTGTCTGCAAGTTGAGGTCTCCAGGGATAACGGATGTGATCAACCCTGGAAGCTGCTGGAGTCGAATAAAGCCATTCTCGCCGTCACGGCGGGGCAGTCCAAAGCAAGAAAAAAAGAATTCAGGAGAAGGTTGCAAAGCTGCAAAGTGCTTACTTTACAGTGAAAGTCTGCTTTAAGGAAAGCAAAAACCTGACAAAAGTTCCAATCCTTGAAGACAAAGTTTAAAATCAATGTAAGGCCTCTTTAACATGGACGTTTTCCTTTCAGTCACGTCTTTTCATAAAACCGGATTCAGTTTGCACACCTGTCTTCAGTTCAGTTTACATCAGTTTGCACTTCAGTTCAGTTTATATTAGTTCAATTCATATCGGTTTATATCAGTTCGGTTCCGTTTACATAAATCTACTTCCGTTCCGTTTCAACAGATCTAGCCATTGGCTGTTCTGTTTATAAAAAAAAAAAAAAAAAAACGGACCTCAGCAGACATGGATGTAGGCGGATGAAAACTGATGATCATCCATTTACATCCGCCCACCCATAGACATACATTGTGGTTCAGTCTGGATCCATCTGGAAAAGTGACAGACAGATCTAGACTGAACGCCCATGTGAAAGGGGCCTAATCCACAAAAGTCAAAGTACACAGAGCTCCTGGCATGTTTATTGGGTGGGTTTTCTACCAGAAACCTATGTTTTGCTTCTTTTGCTTTCTCTGTTGCTGTATCAGCCTTCAAAGCCATTTCTGAATCTGACTGGCGATGAAAAACGCCTTCCTTATTAACACTTTGATATTAAAAGCTGTCTGTAGGGGAGAAGCTACAAAGATTGTGCAGTGGGCGCACCTGGGATCCCAGAGCAGGGCGCGGCTGGGATCCCGGGGCGGGCTTGGGATCCCACGGCGGGGCGGGGCGGGCTTGGGATCCCACGGCGGGGCGGGCCTGGGATCCCACGGCGGGGCGGGCCTGGGATGGCGGGGCGGGGCGGGCCTGGGATGGCGGGGCGGGGCGGGCCTGGGATGGCGGGGCGGGGCGGGCCTGGGATGGCGGGGCGGGGCGGGCCTGGGATGGCGGGGCGGGCCTGGGATCCCACGGCGGGGCGGGCCTGGGATCCCACGGCGGGGCGGGGCGGGCCTGGGGTCCCACAGCGGGGCGGGCCTGGGGTCCCACAGCGGGGCGGGCCTGGGGTCCCACAGCGGGGCGGGCCTGGGGTCCCAGAGCGGGGCGGGCCTGGGGTCCCAGAGCGGGGCGGGCTTCGGGTCCCAGAGCGGGGCGGGCTTCGGGTCCCAGAGCGGGGCGGGCTTCGGGTCCCAGAGCGGGGCGGGCTTCGGGTCCCAGAGCGGGGCGGGCTTCGGGTCCCAGAGCGGGGCGGGCTTCGGATCCCCGAGCGGGGCGGGCTTCGGATCCCCGAGCGGGGCGGGCTTCGGGTCCCAGAGCGGGGCGGGCTTCGGATCCCCGAGCGGGGCGGGCTTCGGATCCCCGAGCGGGGCGGGCTTCGGATCCCCGAGCGGGGCGGGCTTCGGATCCCCGAGCGGGGCGGGCTTCGGATCCCCGAGCGGGGCGGGCTTCGGATCCCGGAGCTAGGCGAGCTTGGGATCCCGGAGTTGGAGCACTTGGGATCAACTCTGATGATCAACTCAAAACATTAAGGGTACCTTTTACCTCTCTGCAGGGCAAACATAAAAAGATTCCCCCTACATCTGAGAGATGGGAGTGAGCACATTTACGTGCTGGCATCAACAAGCTCTTATAATATTGCAGGGGGGGGAATAAAAACTGGTGCTGACGAGGGCTTGGCAGCCATGGCTCCTGGTCTCGAGTTACTCCGGGTAATCAGCTTGGCTTTTAGGTTTGTGTTGATGCTTTTCACCCAGCTGCTGAAATCACAAAGCTTTTATAATGTATTGTTCCCTGCAGAGCTGCCTAGGAGGAAAGAAAACCCAGAAAAACTGAGAAACAATAAACCAGACTGATAACACAATCTTAAAGAGGACCTTTCACTAAAATTATTAGAAAGTACAATAATACACTTAGATGTGGGTGTTGGATGAAAAAGAAAAGGAGTTCAGGCCCAATGGACCTTTCAAATTAAATGAGCTAAATAAATTACAGATACACCTATAAACCTATTAAAGTTCTACAGTTCACTTTCTTTAGAAATCAGACACAGCTTGCATAGAAAAACCTGTCCCCTGCCAGCATGCTGTGGAGACAGACCATTGTTCTGTGTGTGGAAACAGTGGTCACTCAGGAGAAGACCAACACACCCCAATTAGTAGGGAGCATGAGTTTTACTGATTACAGGTCTATAGGTTTGGCTCTGTATAGGGTCCAATGTTGACACAGAAAGAGGGAGAATCTCTCTGCAGCATGCTGCCAGGGGACAGGTTTTTATATACAAGCTGTGGCTGCTTTCTAAAGAAAGGATTTTGAACAACGCTATTTTTTTTAAGCATCTGTAATTTTTCTAATTTAGGCCCCTTTCACATGGCAAGTCTGATCATCGAATGGTCTATTCACCCTTACTGACTTGCGTATGTTTACACCTGCCTACCTCTGGGTCCGATCCGGTCCGCTAAGGAAAAAAATCCAAAAACACGGAAGGGGATCCATCCTCCTCCACTTCAGTGGATCGGATTGGAGGGTAATTGAGTGTAAATGGACAGCGGAGTCTGTTTACACTCAGCGGCACATAGAGCAGAGGTAGCTCTGTCCATCTCCACTCTGCATAAACTCGGCGGACATTGATCTGCCATCCACCCACCCTGCTCCGATCAGTAGGGGATCTGTGAGTTGATCCCCTGCTGATTGGGACAGAGCCAGCTCCATCTGAAAGGGGCCTTAAAGAGGAATGTTCAGTTGGGCTTGGAGTCCGTTCCATCTGAAAGGAGCCTTAAAGAGGAATGTTCAGTTGGGCTTGGCGTCCGTTCCATCTGAAAGGGGCCTTAAAGAGGAATGTTCAGTTGGGCTTGGCGTCCGTTCCATCTGAAAGGGGCCTTAAAGAGGGATGTTCAGTTGGGCTTGGAGTCTGTTCCATCTGAAAAGGGCCTTAAAGAGGAATGTTCAGTTGGGCTTGGCGTCCGTTCCATCTGAAAGGGGCCTTAAAGAGGAATGTTCAGTTGGGCTTGGAGTCCGTTCCATCTGAAAGGGGCCTTAAAGAGGAATGTTCAGTTGGGCTTGGAGTCCGCTCCATCTGAAAGGGGCCTTAAAGAGGAATGTTCAGTTGGGCTTGGAGTCCGTTCCATCTGAAAGGGGCCTTAAAGAGGAATGTTCAGTTGGGCTTGAACTCCTCTTTACTTCATGTTCCCCAACTGGGGATCTGTAGTTCCAATATAGCTTTGGGTGTCAGACCTCTGCAGAAAAACCACTGCTTCCAAACAGAGATCAAGGCTCCTCCTCTGCTGCATACTGGCAGGGAACAGGCGTTTATACTCAGGCTGTGGCTGCTAGATAAAATGAACTTCAAGATATTTAATAACTTGTGTTTTAAAGCACCTGGAATGCATTTAGCTGATTTAATTAGCTGATGTATTCACTGAGTATGCAGCTTCTTTATCTTTAGCCCTGATCCACACTGATGCGGTGCGGAATACACAGCTTTTTCTGTGCGAATTCCACACCATCAGAATCGCACCCCGTTCCATGCGAACCGCTGTGGGTGTGTATGTTAAGTTAATACCACCTCGAAAGCGGTCCGCAAAACGCGGTGCGATGTGCAGAATTGGATGAGTGTGAATACCCATGTGATCCGATTCCAGTGCGGACCAAAAAAAAAGGGTCCTGCACATTTTTGATGTGGTGTGATTAGAGCCAATCGCACCGCACACAAATCAAATGTGATTTGCACAGGTATGCAAAGCGGTTCCTGTGCGAATCACATGCGATATACCGCACCGCATATATGTGGAATCCAGGCTTAATACTTGCCTATGGCCCAGTTTAAGCTGGTGCCATGACCGCTGCTCCAGATTTCCTTTTCAGGTTGGCTCTTTTCACTTGCAGCATCCTATGGAGTCACCCTTGCATGCAGGGACTAGTGTCTCCCTACACTGTGCATCAATACAAACACAAAGCCCTGTAGCTTAGGGCAAGGCACTCCTCTGGCTCCCCCTTCCAAGCTAATAGACCAACTCCAGACTGCACTGTCCACTGTTACCTCCTTCATGTGAACTCCAGAGGTTCAGGGAAGCTGCACCAGAGAGAGCAGGTGCCAGCACCAATGAAAGTTGTAAACTGTGAATGCTGGGGTAAGAATTTTTAAATATTGTTACTGGAGAATGTTTATTTTATTGAGCTCAACTAAAAAAAAAACCAAAAAAACAAAAAAAAAAAACATTGAGGGTTTAGTACTACCTTAACACTTCTTTGAACCAAATGACCAGGGAGGACAAATTGCAACAGTTCACGAAATCCAAGATGCCTCTCATTAGCAAAAAAAAAAAAAAAGTAATTTCAGCAAAACTAACAATTTGGCTGAAATAAGCCTCAAATTTCGCACATGAAAAAAACTGACAAGCTGGTTGTACAGAAGTTGAACTGCCCATAGATGGATCTAAACTCATCTAGTTCCTGCTGAATCGGCAAATTTCGATCCATCTATGGCTTAGCCGTGGATATCTGTAGTGGCTCCAATGAAGGGTGGGAAGGGTGAGTAAAAGTGTGTCGGTGTGGGCTTAAAAAAAAAAAAAAAGGTTCAGGGTAAAGTGACAGATTTTCTTAGATTCATTGGAGACATCTTGAACCTTTAGTCTCTGAGATAAATAAAGCCACCGGGCCACCCAGTCTGCTGGTGTCAGCCGGCAACTGAAACAGGTTTCAATTTATTGCATTGCCCCTTTACCTCTGAACCAAAGTTCATCAGTTTCCTTTGTATTCTCGTACTGTGAACACAATACGGCCAATTTCATCTTTCTATGAGAGTTGCAACTGCAGTCAAAGACTTGAAATAATATCAATAGTAATCCCTTTATATAAAATATTGAATAACCAGTAAACAATTCTTATTTAATCAAGTCCTCCTCTACAAAACAGCCGTTCTTTTAACTCTCAGGCCACCTTACACCAAGACAGATGTCCCCAGAAAAGAACCACAAACCTCGTCAGTGACAAAAAAGGGTTAAACCAGTAACCCGCACTAATCACCATTTTTTCTATTTAATTTAAATAATTTCCTCTTGCCCTTTCTGGTGCTTTTTATGAGCAGCTGAAATATTAAGTATGAAGGGAGGGGAGATACAAAATGGATGACTCTCCAGAGACGTTGGAAGTCTATAACGTTACCACGGTAACATCCCACAATAGACATTACGAAAACAACAGCTTTTTTTTGTGGCTTTCAACACCCCAAATATACCCTTTACTTGGCTTGTTCCTTTAAAAAATATTGACCTTCAATTTTACTTGAAATTATTAGAGGACTAATAAAGTAAAAAAAAAAACAAACAAACAACATACAAAATAAAAACAAAACCAAATAGCAATTAATAACCTTTCAAGTGTACAGCCAAAACTTTTTTTGCAGCTATTAAAGCGTTCCTAAACCCCGGACCCTGCATTCACTATATCTGGTCTCCCCGGACCCTGCATTCACTATATCTGGTCTCCCCGGACCCCGCATTCACTATATCCGCTCTCCCCGGACCCCGCATTCACTATATCCGCTCTCCCCGGACCCCGAATTCACTATATCCGGTCTCCACTGGCCCCTGCATTCACTATATCAGGTCTCCCCGGACCCTGCATTCACTATATCCGGTCTCCCTGGACCCCGCATTCACTATATCCGGTCTCCACTGACCCCGCATTCACTATATCAGGTCTCCCCGGACCCCGCATTCACTATATCAGGTCTCCCCGGACCCTGCATTCACTATATCCGCTCTCCACGGACCCTGCATTCATTATATCCGCTCTCCCTGGACCCTGCATTCATTATATCCGCTCTCCCTGGACCCTGCATTCACTATATCCGCTCTCCGGACCCTGCATTCACTATATCCGCTCTCCACGGACCCTGCATTCACTATATCCGGTCTTCCTGGACCCTTCATTCACAATATCCACTCCCCGGACCCTGCATTCACTATATCCGCTCTCCAAAGACCCTGCATTCACTATATCTGGTCTCCCCGGACCCCGCATTCACTATATCCGGTCTCCCCGGACCCCGCATTCACTATATCCGGTCTCCCCGGACCCTACATTCACTATATCCGGTCTCCCCGGACCCTGCATTCACTATATCCACTCTCCACAGACCCTGCATTCACTATATTCGGTCTCCCAGAACCCTGTATTCACTATATCTGCTCTCCCCGGACCCCGCATTCACTATATCCGGTCTCCCAGGACCCTGCATTCACTATATCCGGTCTCCCAGGACCCTGAATTCACTATATCCGGTCTCCCAGAACCCTGTATTCACTATATCCGGTCTCCCAGAACCCTGTATTCACTATATCTGCTCTCCCCGGACCCCGCATTCACTATATCCGCTCTCCCCGGACCCTGCATTCACTATATTCGGTCTCCCCGGACCCTGCATTCACTATATCCGGTCTCCCCGGACCCTGCATTCACTATATCCGGTCTCCCCGGACCCTGCCTTCACTATATCCGCTCTCCCACAGTACACGCAACATGGAAATGCAATTATTTTAGTAAATATAAACTGCTAAATACCTTTTCTCATCAGCAGTATATAGCAGTCTTGTGACTTCTACCAGTGTCCAGCAAAGCATTGGTTAAAGCTTGTAGGAGGAGTTTTCTTTCTGCTCTAGGATGCAGAACCCCTGACCTCTGTCTGGACAGTGCTGATTGGCCCTGTCCTGATCACATGCACTCTCCCAGGAAAAAAAAAAAAAACTTCTCTAGCAATACACACTAAACTGAACATGTGCATGTGGCAACAGGTTCAGTCTGTCTTATCAGTGTTGACATTTGAACAAGAGGGGGATCAGAGAAGTCGGGATCAAACAGCCTTTTTACACAATGCAGATGAGTAACCCCTTAGGTTCCACAGTGAGTATAACTGGCATGCTTTACTGCATATACAGACTGATTGTACTGTTGTGGGTTTAAGTGAGAAAGTGATAAACCCCTTGTTGCTGTCTGTTTCCCCCTCACTGAGGAGATTCACCATCCTACATGTAGTTGTGACCTGGGCGGAAAATGATGCAAAATCTACATTTTCAGGGCTATCAAAGGAAAAGGATAGTAAAACTAAAATTTTAGGGTTGTCAAAAACAGAAGATGATGGTAAATCTTCCAATGGGGACACCTCTTCCGGGGTCATCTGTATAAGGCTGTATAGATTGTAAGCTCTCAGGATCAGGGCCCTGTTTCTTCTTGTACCAAATAATATTGCAACTGTAATGTCTGCCTTCATTTTGTAAAGCGCTGAGCAAACTGTTGGCGCGATATAAATCCTGTATAATAATAATTATTTGTATGGGTGTTTAGCCACAGAATGATCTCCTGATTCCTGCTGCTGGGCTTCACAGCAGTGAGAAGATATCTTTGTCCCCTAAGCCTGTGCACTGCAATGGCAGGCTGTCAGCCGCTGCAGCGATCCATGACAGCCAACAAATACCTGCGGAGATCACAGCTTAACACACTTTGGGTTGATTTACTAACGGCAAATAGACTACACACTATGCAAGTGCACTTGCTCCAGATCTCAGAAAATGAGGTAAAGCTTCACTTTGTTTTTTTTTCATTTTCCTTGCTTGTGATTGGGTATTATTTGCAAACAAAAACAGCATTTTTGCTAGCACCTGATTGGATGACAGAAGTCAGAAGATCTTCCCCTCATTTATGAGATCACAGCTTAACCTCCCTAGCAGTATGATGATTTCAGATTTTTGGTGCTGAAAGCGGTACCATTGTTTTGCATGGAAATAAGTAGTTTTTTTATTGTAGGCTGTAATTTTTAGGAATAACTCACTGAAATCTGTCCGAACAAGAGTCTAGTAAACATCCCGGGTATGATAAAATTTGAAACACGAAATCATAAATTATAATTTAATAAATAATCATAAAAAATAATAATATAATAATAATAAATTTAATTCAATAATATAATCAAACCAAAAACCCTGAAATTTGAAATAGAGCGCCAAGTTCGCACATCACTGAGCAAAGTCGCAAAATCATTTTCAGTGTCTGATGACGAATTTCCCCCACAAATCATTATCACTCAATTCTGCAAGTGGTTCTGATTTACTATCGCTGTTCTCTAGCTGATCTAAAACCGCTTTTGACCTAAAGGGACGCTTTTTGGACGCCATGGACATTTCTCAGTTTCCAGGCAAAAAGAAAAGTAAAAATGCAGGCAGGGCGCAGGACAAAGCACTCGGGACAAAATGTATGTGAAATGGGTTGAAACAGCAATGTTTTACTATGTAAAATTTGTTTGGAAAAAAATGAAATTTTTTTAAAATTTTTAAATTTCCTGCCGCCGGTGGCGCCCGTACGTCCCGACGTCACAGGGACCGGAACACAGAAGCCGAATGCCGGCATCGGCCAGAGGAGATGGCCGGGGACGCTGCAGGGGACACATCGCGGGAGCGAAGGACAAGGTAAGCTCTGCAGGGAATCCCTGAGCAACGCCGCATGGTAAGCCTGAGTGTAGCTCGGGGATACCGCTTTTGGTACTGAAATTTTACCCCGAGCTACACTCGGGAATACAGCCAGGGAGGTTAACACACTTTGGGTTGAGTTACTAACAGCAAATAGACTACACACTTTGCAAGTGCAGTTGCTCCAGAGTTCAGTAAATGAGGTAAAGCTTCACTTTGCAAATAATACCCAATCACAAGCAAGGACAATAAAAAACAAAAAAACAAACACAAACAAAAAAAAAACAAAAACAGCATTTTTGCTTGCACGTGATTGGATGACAGAAGTCAGAAGATCTTCCCCTCATTTATGAAGCTCTGGAGCAACTGCACTTGAAGAGTCTATTTGCCTTTACTAAACCAGCTCCTTTGTGTGTGCCCTGCCGCGATCACCGCAGGTAAGGTACTAACATTTCTATGTAAAGTTGATCCAGGGAATATCCGATTGCCTCTCAGGTGATCAGGAAGGAATTTTTTCCCTGCAGGAGCAAATTGGGTCATGCTTTGCTGGGTTTTTTTTGCCTTCCTCTGGATCAACTGTGGGTGTAGGATCATAACTTTTTTTTTATGGTTGAACTGGATGGACTTTTGACTTTTTTCAGCCAGACTATGTGACTATGCCTGTGTGAACAGCCATGGATAGCTGTGGCTACAAATCCCGCACACTGCGATGACAGGTTGTCATGCAGAGCAGATATCCACTCCCAGCTTTCAAACCCTTTAGCAGGAATCAGAGTCCTGCTGCTGGAATTTGCACTATGGCTAAATTCCTGTGCAGATGCAGCCTATGAAGGAATTTCTCCTCACTTCTGAAGAACTTCCTCTGGGACATGCAGTGTACACTCTGGCTCCTTACCGGCATCTATAAGATGCAGAGAATGGAGCTAGGTGCCAGGAATGATGCAGCTCCTGTGTGCATGCAAGCGTTAATGATAATGATGATATGAAGCCATTTATTATCACATAGTTGTTTGGCTCCTTTTTACATCATAATAACAACAGAAATCACCCAAATGGCTCTGATCAAATGTTTACATACCCTGGACTGCTTGGCCTTGGTACAGACACACAAGGTGACAAACAGGTAAAATGGCAATTAAAAGGTTAATGTCCCACATCTGTGGCTTTTTACATTGCAAATAGTGCCTGTGTATAAATAGTCGATGAGTTTGTTAGCCCTTGACATGGATGCACTGAGCAGGCTAGATACTGAGAAAGGAGGAACAGAAAAGAACTGTCAAAAACCTGCATAACAAGGTAATGGAACTTTTTAAAGATGGAAAAAGATATAAAAAGATATTCAAAGCCTTGAATGTACCAGTCAGTACTGCTCTTTTAGGAAGTAGAAAATCCAAGGATGTCTTGATACCAAGTTAAGGTCAGGTAGACCAGGAAAGATTGAATACAGGTGTGTAAACACTTCTACCTTTTCACATCCCAGCTCCACCGGTGCTCAGACTTACAGGCTGCCGAAACCTCAGGTAGCACGAATCATAAGAGAAGAAGTCAGCACTTAGAATGGCATCCAACAATGGTTTTCCTTTATTGCAAAAAACCTGTATAACAGCTGTAAAACATTAACGCGTTTCAGCCATTAGGCACAAAGGCCTGGTGGCCGAAACATGTTGGCTGTTTTACAGCTGTTATACATATTTTCGCCATAAAAGACAACCATTTTTGGATGCTGTTCCGAGTGCCGACTTCTCTTCTTGAGATCAAGAAAGACTGCAGCCACAACTGCCAGAATTATTACAAAGAAAAGCCCACAGGTAACCTCAGGAGAAATACAGGCTGCTCTGGAAAAAGATACTGTGGTTGTTTCAAGGAGCACAATACGATGCTACAAAAAAGCCCGATTACAATATGCCCAGCAACACCTTGACACACCTCACAGCTCCTGGCACACTGTAATCTGGATCGATGAAAACATAATAGAGCTTTGTGGTCACAACCATAAGCGCAATGTCTGTAGAGGAGTCAACAAAGCCTATAGCTACAAGAATACCATCCTAACTGTGAAGCATGGTGATGGCCCACTGATGTTTAGGGGGTGTGTGAGCTCTAAAGGCACAGGGAAGCTTGTGAAAACTGATGGCAAGATGAAAGCAGCATAGCAGAAAATAAAGGCACTCTTCTGCATGAAAGCTGCACATGGGATGCTCTTGGACTTTCCAGCATGACAATGACCCTAAGCACGAGGCCCTCCAGTGGCAACAGCAGAAAAAGGTGAAGGTTCTGGAGTGGCCATCAGTCCCCTGATTTTAATACAATCAGGGAGATTTCAAACGTTTGGTTTATGGAAGATGACCAAAGACTTGACCTGGAGGAATTTGCCAAGCGAATGGGCAGGAATACCACCTGCAAGAATTTGGGATCTCATAGACAACTATTACAAAAGAAAAAAAGTGCCGACTCACTCATGTTAGCTTTAAAAATGGTACATACTATATATTACCAATTCTGCAAGGGGAGGCAAACGTTTGAGCACAACTGTACAAATACTGCAGGTGCTGACTTTTAAAAATTAGGTACTTACCAGTGCCTGGTGTCCAGCGCTTTCTTCCTGCATCCGGTTCTTCTTACAGCTGCAGGTCCCCAACACTGTCATCTTGGGTATGAGAGCTGCCTGTAACTTCCTGAGAAACCACAGTCAAGCCCCAGTGCACATGTGCAAGCTTGCATGGCACTTTGTGAATGGTCCTGCAACTTCCTGGGACATATGAAGTGTCCCAGGAGGCTGCGGGAGGGGAGGGAAGCAAGGCAAGGAACATTATCTACACCTAGTGGAGGCCTGCGGAAGTGGGTACAGATAAAAATCAGTACTTGACCACCCCCCTCAACATGACTCCATTAAAGGCTGGGAGGAGGGAATGAAGCAGCAGGACTTCACTTTTTTAATGAAGTTCTGCTTTACCATAAAAACAACATGATCTGATGCTGAGACCACTTTAAAGAGGAATTCCAGCTTCATCCGAGTTACTTTTAAAACTGTCCCCTCCTCCCTCCTGAAACTTATGTTAAGGAAACTATACTTATATACTTACCTTTTATTAGGCCCCTCCACTCCAGTCACATGAACTTGCTTCCCTGCGATAGCCAGTACTGCTGCAGGGGAGAGGAGGGAGCACCGGTAACAGATTGGCAATTGAAGCCTATTATTATTATACAGGATTTATATAGAGCCAACAGTTTGCTCAGCACTTTACAATATCAGGGAGACAATACAGCAATGATACAGTTCAATACAAGAGGGATAGGAGGACCCTGATCCTGGGAGCTTACAATCTAAGAGATATGAGAAGCCTATGGGTGATGTCATCATTATAGGCATAATCAGCTATTGTCGGCACGTTCTCTCTTCTCCCCTGCAGCTGACGCAAGGGATCACGTGAACGGATTGGTTAAAAATAGGGATGTGCATCTTCTTAAGCGTTGTCTCACACGGGTGTTCCGTTTTTTTTCTTCAGCTCAGTCACATTTTTTTCAAAGAAAAATGGATCAGTTTACATCAGTTTTTTCATCTATCTACATCTGTTTTTTCATCAGTTTTTCATCTATCTACATCTGTTTTTTCATCAGTTTTTCATCTTTTTACATCTGTGTTTACATCCAATTTTCGGCCCGTTTACATCCGATTTTCGGCCCGTTTACATCCGATTTTCGGCCCATTTACATCCGATTTTCGGCCCATTTACATCCGATTTTCGGCCCATTTACATCCGATTTTCGGCCCATTTACATCCGATTTTCGGCCCATTTACATCCGATTTTCGGCCCATTTACATCCGATTTTCGGCCCATTTACATCCGATTTTCGGCCCGTTTACATCCGTCGACATTCATTTTTCGTCCGTTCCGGGTTTTATTATGGAAGAAAAATAGGGTTTTCTGCCGTTCAAAAAAACGGATGTTAACAGATGCAGACATTAACGGATTTTAAAAAGATGTTCATCCATTTACATCCGCAAGTCCAAAGAAATACATGGGGGTCCATTTTTCATCCATAAATGGACAGATGAAAAACAGACATACGGCCTTACACAGGTCAGTTAGCACAGGTGTTAGGATGGGGGGGGGGGGGCGTTTTAAGTCTAGTTAGGATGAAGCTGGAATTTCCCTTTAAATAGTAAAAGAACAAATCTGACTGCCCGCTTTGTGTAATGAAGACCATTTCTGGCTGACGCTTAATAAACAAAGCCCAAGGTGTTACGTAAAAGGCCATAATGATGAAGGCATAGATTTTTCTACTAGTCCGCCACATCCCATTGTACAGATAACGTGATCAGACAGTTACATCGTAAATAGGTATGGCGGTGCGAAAGCCAAGAAAAATCTATCTTATCTCTTTTTTTTGCCTTCCCTCTATGAGCTTTAAATGAGAGTTAATGAGGAAAAAAAGACTGTAATGTGCCCACAGCAATACTCCGTATAGATCACACTACGACTTGAACCACTCAATGTACGCTTACATTAAAGCACACGGTGAAGTCAGATCAATTGCTCGCTAATTAGACCAATCGTAGGAAGACTTTCCCTGACCCCGAGCATGACTGCTTTGTGACCTTACGGTGATTTTCCAGCTCGCTCTCTCCATCTGCATCGTACGGCCGGCAGTGGATGACATTTATCCAGTGGCTGTGAGGGCGACTGTCACTAATTGATGAGGGTCTGATCAACCGAACCTCGAGGTTTCCATTCACGACAAAGAGGTGCTTAATTACAGGAAGAACACAGACGATGTCAGAACTGAAGCTAACATACTTATTACCAAAATAAAAAAAATTAAGTAAAAGATGATTAACTATTTAATGAGACCCACAACTTTCTCATGTTTTTACATTTTTTTGTTATTATAATACAGGATTTATATATATATATTATTATTATTATTATAATACAGGATTTATATATATATAATTATTATTATACAGGATTTATATAGCGCCAACAGTTTGCTCAGCACTTTACAATATAACGGGAGACAATACAGCAACAAGAGGGATAGGAGGGCCCTGATCCTGGGTGCTTACAATCTAGGAGATGTTATCGAACAGCCAAACACTTACCAAAAGATTTGCATTTCTGTCCATCCAGTTCTGAAAGTTACACAGCCCTGCCACGCAGCATAGCCCTGTCTGGCAGGGCAGGAGGCCTGATGTTTCTCTGCTGCAGTAAGGTTTGATTCACACCAGCAGGTGTTACAAAGTGTGCGCACATCCCCATTCATCACCTGTAGGAGCTCATTCATTTCAAAAGAAGTGCAAATAACGTGGAAAATAATTCCCTGACCGTTTTCCAAAAATGAGCCACACCAAACCACATGGAGCTGTGGTACCACGCAGTTTGGCATGCATGAAAACGTGCATTTGCAGATGCATGGGGGTGTCATTAACAATTAATCACACCACTGCGGCTTGCTAAAAGCAGTGCATTTCTGTGCACACGGAAAGCACACAATTTTGCTCTCAATCCCGACACTCGTAGATTCAGGCTCCATGCACACGGGGCGTTTTGATAACGCTGGTAACATTAGCTGTGCAAAGTCACGTTAAAAACGTGAGTTTTTCAGGTTTTTTTTAGCATTTTTGCATTAGCATTTTGCCACGATTAGCGTTTTCGGTTTTTAGTGTTTAACTTTTTTTTTTTAACAAAAAAATTTTTTTTTTTTGGTCAAAAAAAGTCCAAAAACGCCGGTTCGCTGCATTTTACCATGTTTTGTAGCGTTAGAGCATTTTTACAGTGAACTAGTCTTGGGTTTTTTTTCCAGCCAAAAAACGATTCCAGTCTCTGTGTGTATGGACACATAGGATAACATGCTGGGGGTTTACTGGCTGTAGAAAAAAACGTCAAAAGCCAAGACAGCCGCTGAAAAAAACGTCCCGTGTGCATGAGGACTAAATCCTAGCCTAAGACAACGCTTGGAGAACTTCCACCAGCCTGTGACTGTAACGTAGCAAAAATGGAAACTGAAGCGCCACACCACTGCTAGGAGGTTCAAATACAACTTTATTCCAATAAAAGTCAGGGAGACGATCCACAAAGTTCCAATGCGTTTCGGATTTTGTTTGCCAAACCAGCTGCTGACAAGGCCTGTGCTTGCAATCACAATGGAAGAAATAAAAGTCTAGTTCTAGTCTATTCACATTGTTTTTAATCAAGCCATGATAAAAGAGGCATTTTTGGACCTCTGAAATGCTCGTTACATTACACTACAACAGTGGTTCTCAACCTTCCTAATGCCGTGACCCTTTCATACAGTTCCTCATGTTGTGGTGACCCCCAACCATAAAATTAATTTACCCAGTAATTATAATTCATGAAGTGGTGTTTTTACCTCCAATACTGCTGCTTTCAACACAGTAGCTGCTTTCAACACAGTAGCTGCTCTTTACACATCGGAAATATGTGTTTTCTGATGGTCTTAGGGGACCCCTGTGAAAGGGACGTTCGACCCCCAAAGGGGTCACGACCCACAGGTTGAGAACCACTGCACTACAAGCCAAGGAGACTGTGGAGACCCTCTGGGCCTGCCCAGAAACCAGGTTATTTACATTAAAGTGATATTAAAGGATCTGATTTTTTTGTTAATACAGGCGTACCTCGGTTTACAAATTTAATGTGTTCTGTGAGATGTTTCGTATTGCGAAAAATTCATAAACCGAAACGCGGTTTCCCATAGGAATGCATTGAAAACCAATGAATCCGTTCCGGAGGTCAGAAAAAAGTTTTTAAAAAATAGTATTTTATCTGTTCAAAACTCTTTATAGAGTGCACTTTAAAGGCATAAATACTGTACAGGGACATGATTAAAAATTGATTCGTAAATGCATTGAAAACCAATTAATCCATTGCGGATGTCAGAAAAAAGTAAAAAAAAAGTTTTATCTGTTCAAAACACTTTATAAAGTGCACTTTAAAAGGCATAAATACTGTACAGGGACAGGATTAAAAATTGATTCGTAAATGCATTGAAAACTAATTAATCCATTGCGGATGTCTCCCTCCTAGATTGTAAGCTCCAAGCTCAGCTTGATATGAGACTAGCATACAGACTTGGAGCTCAGCTTTAATGCTAAACCCTTGGTGCTGTTCTAACTGTGAAGTGATTTGTAATTCTGTTCAGCCAACCTTGTGATCCAGATTTGCCTGCCAGATAGCATAGTCTTGGTGGGTGACCTTACATTTTTTCTATTCAGTAAAGCAATACAGCTTAATTACTGACCAACCCCAGTCTACCGACTGTATGAGGAAGAAGCATTACTACACTAATATGGTCATTAGTCCACTTATGCTTCTCCTGTCAGCAAGCTTCCAGTATAGAAGCAGAGCAATGTGCAATAAAGTGGAGCCTGACAAGCCAACAATACAGTGCCTCCCTCCTCCAGTCAGGGTCCTAAATACAGAGCGATAATTCAGGATATCCCAAAATTAACAAAAAATTCATAATATTCTATACTATAATATTATATTTTTACTATTTTTTTATATGGATTGTTTTTTTAATATATATATATTTCATACATCCAGATACCCTTCAACGTACAGAGAATATTTTCTTAATTTTTTTGTAAAATGTTGTTATGAATATAAAAGGAGCTACAATTTCCCATTTTCCCCACATATGGTGACTTTTGGGACACCCTGTAGAATAAATGACAGTGACAAGTATAAAGGGATCCTCTGTATACCCATGTGTATGTATTTCTGCCCTGAGGAATAACATCTGTTGAGGTATAGGTGTGTCATCATAAGGTTACCAGATCATTGTAATCCAGTCTGCCCCAATGGCAACAGCCAACAGTGAAGACTTAAGCCTAGTATACAAGACCAGAAAATCCTATGAAAAATACCGCTTTCTAAGCGATCGTACGATAATCTGACCGTTGGTACACAGCTTTGTTCCGAAAATATCTGAAGAGACGAGCGCGAAAAATTTTAACAGCGCGATTTTAGTTTAATCAGCACAGTTTTTATCCAAAAATACAATACAAATACATATCACTTCCCAATATTTATTCTGTCACACAAGAAGTTTTCACTTTGAATATGAGACTAGCTTACAAAAAAACAACAAACGATCATTCGTCAAATATTCTCATCGTGTATACGGGGCTTAAAACACACTTCCAGACTGACAGGCAGAAGAGAAGACAGTTAAACAATGTTCAGGGCAGACACCATCTATGTAGGCTCAAATAACTATTTTGAGGTCAGTAATAAACAGTGATGGTGATAATGGAATTGATGGAAGCCAAGAGAACCATCAGGAACCTTTCTATTCAGTCACTTTCCTAGAACCTAAATCTAGCAATAGCTGCAGTCTTAGAGAACCGCCAATAGGACGTCAAGGTTTTCACAAAAATTGAAAGCATATGGTGTGGCTATCACAGTCTATGGATAACACACCAAGCCATACAAACTGGAAAGGAGATCATGGGGATATAGTATTACTAACTGCCTATGAGAGTTAGGTAGGAAATGTAGATTCCTTAGGAAGACATCATTGATACTACAAATGTACACAGGTAGTAAAAGAGAAAAAGAAGAGCTTAACTAAATACAAAGGGCTCTCCATTATAACACAAGCAGATCAGTGATGGAGAAAGAAATCTAAAGTTTAGAAGGTAGTCAATATACCCCAGAACATTCCATACTTCACTTTGTGGTAATAAGGCTCACAGGCCCCCAGCACAATCTCGCTGTTACTAATTTTTGGGTTTAGTATATTTTTCTTTTAAATAGTAGGCTTGGCTTGCCAGACCTATTCCAACTCACAACCTGGAGAACCAGTCTTTCATCTTCAAGAATACTCTTCAAGATGGGTTGATTCACATGTTTTTATTAATCCCATCTCCATTGGTTTTCTATCATGAGAACCTTTGAGGACCCCTTACAGTTCTTGACTTCTGGTATGGAGATTGAGGGCTTCTTCCAGGCCTTGGCTATATAGGTTGTTTGGCAGCCAGGAAAAGAAACACGGCTAACCATTGTTGGTGGGCATGAAGACCTGGAATGCAAAGCAGCACTTTTTGCTGTTGGCACTAGCTCACCAGGTCACAATCCATCTACGGATATCTCCATTTATCAATGAGGGTCGTAATGTTATACGTACAGTATTCCCTAACCTATCCCACCACTTTAGCCTTGCCACTTTGGTTCAGAAGTTCCATTGAAGATAATAAAAGTAGCCTCAAAGAAGTTAAGCTCCTTATAGTCTGAAGATGACAGTGGCCTCATCTGTTTGATTTCAGAATGCTGAGATCATTGTTATTATAATGATTTAAATGGGACATTCCAGACCAATAGTTTTTGAAGAAATAGTCAATCTGCCAGGCTGGCTTTGGTCTGCTGGATGGCTTCTATACCCCATGAGATAACACTATGCCACACTTGCTCAGATGATAGCATGTTATACGCATCAGCTATAAATCTGTATGCACACTGAATATCAGGAAAAAGAAAACATTCATACTTCCCCACATCAACCCCATTTCTGCAAGGATCAGGCAGTTCTAAGAGATGCCAATTGGCTGCAATCAGTGAGGGCACTGTTTTTCTGCAAGGGTTTAGTGAATTAATAGGCCCATTATTACAACATTTTACAAAGACTACTAACTGGCAAATGTCTCTCATTACCTCCTTTTCCCTGTGTTGCTAAGTGTGAATCATTTACCATCAGGGGGTCCTAGGCTTCCCATGGAGCTGTAGTGTAAACACACACCACTCCTAGCCATAACAGCACTCTATGAAGAAGATTGTGCATACATTAACCAATGTGTACTTAATGACTAAGATCAAAAAGGGGCAATTTGTACCTTTCCTCTTCAAAAAGTCCTTCCGGGTGGCGACGGGGCTCTGGCGTACTCGAGGGTTCTGCAAAAATTTCACCGCAGTGGCAATCTGCAAAAACAGAGGTTAGCACTGTCAGAATCTTTACACACGAGACATTTGTATTACAAGTATAAATGCATTTTTTAAAATAAATATTCCATTTTATTTTTTCTACTTTTGACCTTTTCTCCTGGTTAACTTTAGTTAAAAGATTATTAACTTGCCACCTATGTGGACTATACTTGTCCTTCCATCAATAAGTTTTATGGCTTTCTGAAGGACTCAAGGAGTGATCAAACGAAATGCTTTGTAGACTGGTGGAAGAAAAAGAGAAAAGCATTCGAACCAAAGTCATCCTCGTTGTGAATAGGCCCCTCTTCTGAAATTATTCACACAGCAAACACACAACAATATAAGTTATAGCTACAAACCAGGGGCGGACTGACAACTCATGGGGCCCACGGGCAATAGGGAATCATGGGGTCCCTGTGTCCTTGCCCAAACTCAAAAAAGTCAGTCCACGCCTGCTACCAAACTCAAAAAAGCCTATGAAAAAGGTACCAGGGGCATCTCATGGGGCCCCCTACTGACCCCGGGCCCTCGTGTAGTGCCCGAGTTTCCAAATGGTCAGTCCGCCCCTGCTACCAAACTCAAAAAAGCCTATGAAAAAGGTACCAGGGGCATCTCATGGGGCCCCCTACTGACCCCGGGCCCTCGTGTAGTGCCCGAGTTTCCAAATGGTCAGTCCGTGCCTGCTACCAAACTCAAAAAAGCCTATGAAAAAGGTACCAGGGGCATCTCATGGGGCCCCCTACTGACCCTGGGCCCTCGTGTAGTGCCCGAGTTTCCAAATGGTCAGTCCGCCCCTGCTACCCACAATCCATCATGGAGAATGGCAACTGACACAGGTCAACGGGGCATAAAGCGGGAAACCTCAATGATGGGACACAGAGCACAAAAAAATAACATGACAAGGGTTTCATCTATTCCCTACTCCAGCCAAAACAAAATGTATATACAGTATACTTTAATGTAGAGTCTGTTTTTATTTCTTACTTTATCATTTATATTTCTAGTGTTTTTCTCCCCAGGAACCCAAAATGCTTAGACCAGGGTTGCCAAACTGGCGGCCCTCCAGCTGTTGCAAAACTACAAGTCCCATCAAGCCTCTACCTTTGGAAGTCAAGCTTGTAACTGTCAATCTTGCAATGCCTCATGGGACTTGTAGTTTGGCAACAGCTGGAGGGCCGCCAGTTTGACACCTGTGGCTTAGAAGGTCAAGCAGCCATCTTGGGTACCTCACCTGAACCAATCAACCTACCAGCATGTCTTTGGAGTGTGTGAGGAAACAGCAAGTACAGGGAGAACATTTAAACTTCACGCAGGCAGTGTCCTGGTCGGGAATCTAACCAAGGACCCTAGTGCTGCAAGGCAGAAGTGCTAACCACAAAGCCACTGTGTGCTGTGCCCGATACGGATTCTTTAGGCAAAGAGTTGGGGGTGACCTGAAGTCTGACCACGAAAGGTCAACTTCCTGATTTCAAGCATGGTCTCCCTGGTCCTAAACTTGTATATCAACATCAAAGCACAGAGGCTTGTAGATGAAAGTAACAACCACAAGATCTCTTGCTGAATATGGTTCTGCACATCAGAAGTTAGATGCAACTTTCAAGAAGTAAAACGATACGCAATCGGCACATTAATGACATTTTAAACGGTGTACTGCCTCTTGTATAAGCCCAGTAGTGATGAGCTCACTTCAAAGAAACCTTGAAGAGAAAATGGTTATAATACACCTCCTGGCATCCGACTGCTGCCCAGGGTCCACCATGACCCGGCCCTACTCGCGGCCCTTGCCTTAACATCTCTTGTTTCCCTAAATACGCTAATCGCGGCAAATGTAGGCACAACGGATCCATCGGACAACGCAATAAACAGGAAATTACCGCCATCCAACACATATCCCGAGCGCTAAGTACATCAGAGCAGGTGTATGTCAAATGATTAGTTATTACACCTGTGGTGGAGCTGATTCAATTGGGAAATACGTTCAGTAATAGGTTAAAAGGTTCGGATGGGGCACATTACTCTCAAAGTGCCTGCAGTGAGGGGATGATTGAGCTAGATGTCATTAGTAATTCATTTAAGGGAAAACAGGAGAAGGAGCAAGTGACTGAAAGCAATTTAGATGTCAGGTAGAAGGAGGGGAGGCATCTTAAAAAAGCATGATAAGTGAATTTACATGCGAGCGGGAAGGAAGCCGCGAGGAGACTATGAAGAGATGGAAAGAAGTAAGAAAAGAGAGCGGAGAATCTTAAAGAAGAACTCCAAGCAAATTAAAAACATCTACTGAAAGCTTTAGCTATCCTTCACATATCATTACACACATTAAAAGTAGAACTGTGCCCAGGTTATGGACGATCAAATATTTATATATGACTAACAAGCATTTATAATTATTTTTTTTTAAAGGACTTTTACCTCGTGTATTGTATTGTTACTGTCTTGTCTCATGTTCTGGCCCCCTTGCTACTGTACAGCGCTGAGCATACCCTTTGGCGCTATATAAATACTGCATAATAATAATTTTTAACGTTTATATGTGAAGTGATGTCTTTATAAAAAAAGACTGCTCTGATCCTATTATAAGCTGAATAATACCAAAATATTTTATAATATATGAATATATGATGGAGTGGTTTCCGATCAAATGATCTGCATATTGCCTATGACAAAGTGGTATCATATTTGATAACAATGAAAGCCTTCAGGCTGGAGTTTCCATTTACAGTGCCATCTATTTAATAGTGTAACTGTCAGATACAACACTTTATTAAAAATAATACATAACAGAAATGTACGCAAATACAATGTTTAGATTTTTTTTTAATTAATGTATTATTTTTAATCATGTAACTGTATCTGACAGTTACACTAGTAAATAGATGGAATTGTAGATGAAGTGCAGGTAACCCGCAGGTAATAACAGAAGTCTTTGGCTCAATACAGGTAACCCGCAGGTAATAACAGACATCTATGGCTCAGTGCAGGTAATAACAGAAGTCTATGGCTCAGTGCAGGTAATAACAGACATCTATGGCTCAGTGCATGTAACCCGCAGGTAATAACAGACATCTATGGCTCAGTGCAGGTAATAACAGACGTCTATGGCTCAGTGCAGGTAATAACAGACGTCTATGGCTCAGTGCAGGTAATAACAGAAGTCTATGGCACAGTGCAGGTAACCCGCAGGTAATAACAGACGTCTATGGCTCAGTGCAGGTAACCCGCAGGTAATAACAGACATCTATGGCGCAGTGCAGGTAATAACAGAAGTCTATGGCTCAGTGCAGGTAACCCGCAGGTAATAACAGACATCTATGGCTCAGTGCAGGTAATAACAAAAGTCTATGGCTCAGTGCAGGTAACCCGCAGGTAATAACAGACATCTATGGCTCAGTGCATGTAACCCGCAGGTAATAACAGACATCTATGGCGCAGTGCAGGTAATAAAAGAAGTCTATGGCTCAGTGCAGGTAATAACATAAGTCTATGGCTCAGTGCAGGTAATAACAGACGTCTATGGCTCAGTGCAGGTAATAACAGAAGTCTATGGCTCAGTGCAGGTAACCCGCAGGTAATAACAGACATCTATGGCTCAGTGCATGTAACCCGCAGGTAATAACAGACATCTATGGCTCAGTGCAGGTAATAAAAAGTCTATGGCTCAGTGCAGGTAATAACAGAAGTCTATGGCTCAGTGCAGGTAACCCGCAGGTAATAACAGAAGTCTATGGCTCAGTGCAGGTAATAACAGAAGTCTATGGCTCAGTGCAGGTAATAACAGAAGTCTATGGCTCAGTGCAGGTAACTCGCAGGTAATAACAGAAGTCTATGGCTCAGTGCAGGTAATAACAGAAGTCTATGGCTCAGTGCAGGTAATAACAGAAGTCTATGGCTCAGTGCATGTAACCCGCAGGTAATAACAGACATCTATGGCTCAGTGCAGGTAATAAAAGAAGTCTATGGCTCAGTGCAGGTAATAACAGAAGTCTATGGCTCAGTGCAGGTAATAGCAGACGTCTATGGCTCAGTGCAGGTAATAACAGAAGTCTATGGCTCAGTGCAGGTAACCTGCAGGTAATAACAGACATCTATGGCTCAGTGCAGGTAATAACAGAAGTCTATGGCTCAGTGCAGGTAATAAAAGAAGTC
This sequence comes from Staurois parvus, assembly GCF_062004578.1. NCBI lineage: Eukaryota > Metazoa > Chordata > Amphibia > Anura > Ranidae > Staurois > Staurois parvus. The sequence continues at coordinate 4,955,663 of NW_028318862.1, forward strand.
TATGGCTCAGTGCAGGTAATAACAGAAGTCTATGGCTCAGTGCAGGTAACCTGCAGGTAATAACAGAAGTCTATGGCTCAGTGCAGGTAACCTGCAGGTAATAACAGAAGTCTATGGCTCAGTGCAGGTAACCTGCAGGTAATAACAGAAGTCTATGGCTCAGTGCAGGTAACCTGCAGGTAATAACAGAAGTCTATGGCTCAGTGCAGGTAACCTGCAGGTAATAACAGAAGTCTATGGCTCAGTGCAGGTAACCTGCAGGAGCACTGCATTGCACCAGTAAATAAGTTTGAAAGCAGCCCAGAGTACCCAGTGCAGAACTAGAATATATATGTCCTTTGCTATGCAATATTTATTTATTTATTTTTTTTATAAATACAGTTGGCATATGAATCTGAATCCTTTCTTTAGACTAAAGCTGGCCAAATACGGATCAAAATTTTGCAGGTTCAGCAGGGACTGGCCAAATTCTGATCCATGTATGGGCACTGTGGTTGTACAGAAGTCAATCTACAGAATGACTTGTGTACAACCACTCGACAGATTTTTCCCCACTCGATCAGCACTGGGGGCTATAGACTGCAGCGCTGATCAGAGTATTCTGATGGCAGGAAAGTCTCTTCGCTGTCAGAATACAGTAGTACAGCGGGGAGGATTCCTCATCTACATCCAGTGTTTGAATGTAGGAATCAAGTCTTTTTTTTTTGTTCAACCCACTGCCTGAAGAAAAAAAAAAAAAAGAAGACTCATCTATGGGCTGCTTTACCTCTACAATACCCTGCATAGACTTAGGCAGGCCATAGAGGATTCTTTTTTTCTTTTTCATCCAACCAGAGGGTTGAACGAAAGAAAATGACTCAATTCCCCATCTAAACACAATGTGGATGGGGGAATCCCTCCGGGTAAACCTTTGTATTCTTGACAGAGAATTCCCTGCTGTCAGAATACACTCATCCGCACCACCGGCTATAGTCAGCAGCACAGATCAAGAAAAAAAAAAAAAAATTCCAGTCAGCTGGTTGTACACAAGTTTATGAAAAAGAACGACATGTGTATAACCAGCCTGCCCATACATGGATCAAAATTCAGCCAGTCCCTGCTGAACCAGACAAATTTCGATCCATGTATGGCCAGCTTAAAATTGGGAAATCATAATGGCTTTACTGAAATGCACAGTGCAATAAATCCAACACTGGGAACATGCTGACAGAAGAACTTCATGTGCTGCTGTTTCTTCACTGTCCAGTTGGCAGGCTGTCTAAACAAAAGAAACAGCGGGAGCTGCCATCTAAGTGTGGATTTGAAACAATAAAAAGTTAAAAACTGCACTCACATTGTACAGACTCAGAAAAAGCAATACTAGTCCTGTGGTATCAGCAGAGCTCTGCAGGGCAGGGAAGAGCAGAGTGATGCCTGGAAGTATATGCAGGCCACGTGGCTGGAGGCTGTAGAGCTGGAAGCGGTGATAACCGGGGTGTTCGGCAGGACCCAGCGTGGAGCGCACTGTCAACCTCAAAACAAGAGCGGAACCAGAGATACACGAGTATGGAAAGGGGGCGTGGTTACGCATTTCGGGGACACACCCCTTTGTCAAAGGCTATCCTATCGCTCAGCTGTATTGCTTAACTGTGCTGGAAAAAAAAAGTGAAGTCACTGACCTACCTGTCCAGTGTTACCGTGGGTGCCTGGATGAAGAAAATTACAAATCCTTTGACAGGCCAAACAGTTTGCATATATTTTAACCATGTGTTCAGCGTTAAGTGTTACTAACCCACAACAGTACAATCAGTCTGTATATGCAGTAAATCATGCTTGTTATACTCACTGTGGAACCTAAGGGGTTAATCCTCTGCATTATGTAAAAAGGCTGTTTGATCCGGTCTTCTCTGATCCTCCTGTTGATCAAACGTTAAATTCTTATCTCTAAGACAAACTGAACCGTAGCCATTCTGCACATGCTCAGTTTGGTGTGTATTGCTAGAGTTTTTTTTTATTGTGTGAGTGCATATGATTAGCACGGAGCAAATCAGCACTGTCCAGACAGAGGGTCAGGGTTTTGCATCCTCCTAGAGCAGAAAGAGAGCTCCTCCAAGCTTTAACCAGTGCTGTAATGAACACTGATAGAAGTCACAAGACGGCTCTAACTGCTGATGAAAAAAGATGTTTAGCAGTTTATATTTACTAAACAAAATTGCATTTCCATGTTCTGTGTACTGTGGGAGACCAGATAGAGTGAATGCTGGGTCCAGGGAGACCGGATATAGTAAATGCAGGGTCCGGGGAGAGCGGATATAGTGAATGCAGGGTCCGGGGAGAGCGGATATAGTGAATGCAGGGTCCGGGGAGAGCGGATATAGTGAATGCAGGGTCCGGGGAGAGCGGATATAGTGAATGCAGGGTCCGGGGAGAGCGGATATAGTGAATGCAGGGTCCGGGGAGAGCGGATATAGTGAATGCAGGGTCCGGGGAGAGCGGATATAGTGAATGCAGGGTCCGGGGAGAGCGGATATAGTGAATGCAGGGTCCGGGGAGAGCGGATATAGTGAATGCAGGGTCCGGGGAGAGCGGATATAGTGAATGCAGGGTCCGGGGAGAGCGGATATAGTGAATGCAGGGTCCGGGGAGTGCGGATATAGTGAATGCAGGGTCCGGGGAGTGCGGATATAGTGAATGCAGGGTCCGGGGAGACCGGATATAGTGAATGCAGGGTCCGGGGAGACCGGATATAGTGAATGCAGGGTCCGGGGAGACCGGATATAGTGAATGCAGGGTCCGGGGAGACCGGATATAGTGAATGCAGGGTCCGGGGAGACCGGATATAGTGAATGCAGGGTCCGGGGAGACCGGATATAGTGAATGCAGGGTCCGGGGAGACCGGATATAGTGAATGCAGGGTCCGGGGAGACCGGATATAGTGAATGCAGGGTCCGGGGAGACCGGATATAGTGAATGCAGGGTCCGGGGAGACCGGATATAGTGAATGCAGGGTCCGGGGAGACCGGATATAGTGAAAGGCCGGGTCCGGGGAGACCGGATATAGTGAAAGGCCGGGTCCGGGGAGACCGGATATAGTGAAAGGCCGGGTCCGGGGAGACCGGATATAGTGAAAGGCCGGGTCCGGGGAGACCGGATATAGTGAAAGGCCGGGTCCGGGGAGACCGGATATAGTGAAAGGCCGGGTCCGGGGAGACCGGATATAGTGAAAGGCCGGGTCCGGGGAGACCGGATATAGTGAAAGGCCGGGTCCGGGGAGACCGGATATAGTGAAAGGCCGGGTCCGGGGAGACCGGATATAGTGAATGCCGGGTCCGGGGAGACCGGATATAGTGAATGCCGGGTCCGGGGAGACCGGATATAGTGAATGCCGGGTCCGGGGAGACCGGATATAGTGAATGCCGGGTCCGGGGAGACCGGATATAGTGAATGCCGGGTCCGGGGAGACCGGATATAGTGAATGCCGGGTCCGGGGAGACCGGATATAGTGAATGCCGGGTCCGGGGAGACCGGATATAGTGAATGCCGGGTCCGGGGAGACCGGATATAGTGAATGCAGGGTCCGGGGAGACCGGATATAGTGAATGCAGGGTCCGGGGAGACCGGATATAGTGAATGCAGGGTCCGGGGAGACCGGATATAGTGAATGCAGGGTCCGGGGAGACCGGATATAGTGAATGCAGGGTCCGGGGAGACCGGATATAGTGAATGCAGGGTCCGGGGAGACCGGATATAGTGAAAGGCCGGGTCCGGGGAGACCGGATATAGTGAAAGGCCGGGTCCGGGGAGACCGGATATAGTGAATGCAGGGTCCGGGGAGACCGGATATAGTGAATGCAGGGTCCGGGGAGACCGGATATAGTGAATGCAGGGTCCGGGGAGACCGGATATAGTGAATGCAGGGTCCGGGGAGACCGGATATAGTGAATGCAGGGTCCGGGGAGACCGGATATAGTGAATGCAGGGTCCGGGGAGACCGGATATAGTGAATGCAGGGTCCGGGGAGACCGGATATAGTGAATGCAGGGTCCGGGGAGACCGGATATAGTGAAAGGCCGGGTCCGGGGAGACCGGATATAGTGAAAGGCCGGGTCCGGGGAGACCGGATATAGTGAAAGGCCGGGTCCGGGGAGACCGGATATAGTGAAAGGCCGGGTCCGGGGAGACCGGATATAGTGAAAGGCCGGGTCCGGGGAGACCGGATATAGTGAAAGGCCGGGTCCGGGGAGACCGGATATAGTGAAAGGCCGGGTCCGGGGAGACCGGATATAGTGAAAGGCCGGGTCCGGGGAGACCGGATATAGTGAAAGGCCGGGTCCGGGGAGACCGGATATAGTGAAAGGCCGGGTCCGGGGAGACCGGATATAGTGAATGCCGGGTCCGGGGAGACCGGATATAGTGAATGCCGGGTCCGGGGAGACCGGATATAGTGAATGCCGGGTCCGGGGAGACCGGATATAGTGAATGCCGGGTCCGGGGAGACCGGATATAGTGAATGCCGGGTCCGGGGAGACCGGATATAGTGAATGCCGGGTCCGGGGAGACCGGATATAGTGAATGCCGGGTCCGGGGAGACCGGATATAGTGAATGCCGGGTCCGGGGAGACCGGATATAGTGAATGCCGGGTCCGGGGAGACCGGATATAGTGAATGCAGGGTCCGGGGAGACCGGATATAGTGAATGCAGGGTCCGGGGAGACCGGATATAGTGAAAGGCCGGGTCCGGGGAGACCGGATATAGTGAATGCAGGGTCCGGGGAGACCGGATATAGTGAAAGGCCGGGTCCGGGGAGACCGGATATAGTGAATGCAGGGTCCGGGGAGACCGGATATAGTGAATGCAGGGTCCGGGGAGACCGGATATAGTGAATGCAGGGTCCGGGGAGACCGGATATAGTGAAAGGCCGGGTCCGGGGAGACCGGATATAGTGAAAGGCCGGGTCCGGGGAGACCGGATATAGTGAAAGGCCGGGTCCGGGGAGACCGGATATAGTGAAAGGCCGGGTCCGGGGAGACCGGATATAGTGAAAGGCCGGGTCCGGGGAGACCGGATATAGTGAAAGGCCGGGTCCGGGGAGACCGGATATAATGAATGCAGGGTCCGGGGAGACCGGATATAATGAATGCAGGGTCTGGGGAGACCAGATATAATGAATGCAGGGTCTGGGGAGACCAGATATAATGAATGCAGAGTCAGGGGAGAGTGGATATAATGAATGCAGGGTCCTGGCTTTAGTAACACTTTAAAGAAGTTGGTATACAACTAAAGCCATCCATAGATGGATCCATGGCCAGCTTTAGTTGCAATCTTGGCTGGTTCAGCAGAGACCAGCCGACATTCGATCAATTTATGCACAGACTGGTTGTACTTAAATCGATCCATCGAATGACTTGGGTACAACCAGCCCGTCAGATTTTTTTACGTGTGATCACTGCCGGCGGCTATAGCTGCAGTAATTACTGTGTTCTGCCGGATGTAAAGGCACCCTGCCGGCAGCACACAATAGCACTGCTGGAGAGATTCCCCATCAACACCGACCGTATTGATGGGAGAATCAAGCGATCTTCTTTGCTTCCACACGTAGTGGAAGGAAAGAAGATTGCATAATCTATGGCCTGCTCAAGTCTACCAGCAACTATCCGGAATGTAAATGATTGCCTTTAGAAGGACTGACATAATAACAGAGCAGTTTCACCAATTTGTGGAGTCTGGCGGACTGCTGTGATGGGATTATATGAGCAGGGATGGGTAATGTCTGATGTGAGACGATACACATTAACCCCAGACGCAGGCCGAGGTCAGAAGTTATGACAATAGATGCAGGAAACAATTAGCAGGACGCAGGGGTTTGGACAGCTACACTGGGGACGCCGCAGAGAAGGAAGTTATATGTATTTCAGCCTCTGGATTAAGTCAGGCACGCACGCAGGAAAGGGGGTGCGCGTACAGAAAAAAAAAAAAAAAGGAGCGTTAATGAGAGCCTTTTGGCCCCCACCACCACGAACGCTGTGAGACATTAAGGGATGGAGCCAGCAGCCGCAGAGCAAAGTTTTAGCAAGAAATCAGGTCTGTGTCAAAACTGAAGTGACAAATTTGGTCATCGGTGGCACAAGGAAATGGCTGCACAGCGGCCGTTAATCAGAAGCAGCCATCACACACTGCTGATGCCAGCACTCAGGGAGAAAAGCAGGAGGCTAATTATGAGGCTGTATATCTCGCTAAAGACGCCTGGCTCGGGCTACATCATGCCAGGTACGGGGAGCCTGCGATACGTGCGATCTCAGGCTTTCTGCAAACTAGACAACACGGCCCAGGATGGATGAAGGACAGAGGTGCTGCCACCTGGCAATTATATGGAAGAAAAAAAAATAATAATAACATGCAAAAAACAATGTGTTATACAGTCAGGTCCATAAATATTGGGACTTTGACTCAATTCTAACATTTTTGGCTCTATACACCACCACAATGGATTTGAAATGAAATGAACAAGATGTGCTTTAACTGCAGACTGACAGCTTTAATTTGAGGGTATTTACATCCAAATCAGGTGAACGGTGTAGGAATTACAACAGTTTGCATATGTGCCTCCCACTTGTTAAGGGACCAAAAGTAATGGGACAATTGGCTTCTCAGCTGTTCCATGGCCAGGTGTGTGTTATTCCCTCATTATCCCAATTACAATGAGCAGATAAAAGGTCCAGAGTTCATTTCAAGTGTGCTATTTGCATTTGGAATCTGTTGCTCTCAACTCTCAAGATGAGATCCAAAGAGCTGTCACTATCAGTGAAGCCATCATTAGGCTGAAAAACAAAACAAACCCATCAGAGAGATAGCAAAAACATTAGGCGTGGCCAAAACAACTGTTTGGAACATTCTTAAAAAGAAGGAATGCACCGGTGAGCTCAGCAACACCAAAAGACCCGGAAGACCACAGAAAACAACTGTGGTGGATGAGCGAAGAATTCTTTCCCTGGTGAAGAAAACACCCTTCACAACAGTTGGCCAGATCAAGAACACTCTCCAGGAGGTAGGTGTATGTGTGTCAAAGTCAACAATCAAGAGAAGACTTCACCAGAGTGAATACAGAGGGTTCACCACAAGATGTAAACCATTGGTGAGCCTCAAAAACAGGAAGGCCAGATTAGAGTTTGCCAAACGACATCTAAAAAAGCCTTCACAGTTCTGGAACAACATCCTATGGACAGATGAGACCGAGATCAACTTGTACCAGAGTGATGGGAAGAGAAGAGTATGGAGAAGGAACTGCTCATGATCCTAAGCATACCACCTCATCAGTGAAGCATGGTGGTGGTAGTGTCATGGCGTGGGCATGTATGGCTGCCAATGGAACTGGTTCTCTTGTATTTATTGATGATGTGACTGCTGGCAAAAGCAGCCGGATGAATTCTGAAATGTTTCGGGAATATTATCTGCTCATATTCAGCCAAATGCTTCAGAACTCATTGGACGCTTCACAGTGCAGATGGACAATGACCCAAAGCAGACTGCAAAAGCAACCAAAGAGTTTTTTAAGGGAAAGGAGTGGAATGTTATACAATGGCCAAGTCAATCACCTGACCTGAATCCGATTGAGCATACATTTCACTTGCTGAAGACAAAACTGAAGGGAAAATGCCCCAAGAACAAGCAGGAACTGAAGACAGTTGCAGTAGAGGCCTGGCAGAGCATCACCAGGGATGAAACCCAGCGTCTGGTGATGTCTATGCGTTCCAGACTTCAGGCTGTAATTGACTGCAAAGAATTTGCAACCAAGTATGAAAAAGTGAAAGTTTGATTTATGATTATTATTCTGTCCCATTACTTTTGGTCCCTTAACAAGTGGGAGGCACATATGCAAACTGTTGTAATTCCTACACCGTTCACCTGATTTGGATGTAATTACCCTCAAATTAAAGCGGACAGTCTGCAGTTAAAGCACATCTTGTTTGTTTCATTTCAAATCCATTGTGGTGGTGTATAGAGCCAAAAATGTTAGCATTGTGTCGATGTCCCAATATTTATGGACCTGACTGTAAACACTCCACAGCGCAAATAAATTATATATAAAATACTATAAATAAAAGTCCAAAAAATAAATATAAAGTCCACACGAAAAAATATATAAAAAAATATACCATTTTGCTTGAGGTGATTGTAGCTGTATTAGTGCATTTGCGACAGAAGCAATTGAGTACTGTCCGTGATACTTTTTTTATTTGCACTAACATACAATGTTGAGGACAAGCTTTCGGGGTATGTCCCCTTCTTCAAAGCTCAAGCTTGACTCCCTCTGTGTGAGTGTAGTATTCCCCCCCCCCCCCCTCGCTTTTGCTGTATCTTATCTCTAGACTTTTTTTTTTTCATCCCTTCTAGCATTCTGCTAAAACTTTGTGATTTGTATAGTACTGCTTGGACTTTGAAGAAATTAAATAAAATATATATATATTTTTTTAAATACAAATCTACATTTTTGGAAAGCATTTACAAATAGATGTAAAAATATATGTTAAAATGACTTGTTTACATGTTAAAAAAATATATTTAAAAAAAATTTAAAAAAATAATTTCATATATTTTGTAATATATAAAAACGCATTTCAACATGCAGTGTGTATATATATATATATATATATATATATATATACACACAGTTGCAAGAAAAAGTATGTGAACCCCTTGGGATTACGTGGAGTTTTGCATGAATTGGGCATAAAATGTGCTCTGAACGTCATCTAAGTCACAACAATAGAAGAACACAGTCTGCTGAACATAATACTACACAAACATTAGATGTTGCCATGGTTTAATTGCACATAACATGTAAACATTCACAGTGCAGGGAGGAAAAAGTATGTGAGACCCTAGCTTAATGACTTCTCCCAGAGCTAATTGGAGCCAGGAGTGAGCCAACCTTGACTCCAATCAGTGTGATGATATTGGATGTGTTGCTGACAGCTGTCCTGCCCTTAAAAAACACACACCTGTTTTGGGTTTACTGGTTTCAAGAAGCACTGTCTGATGTGAACCATGCCTCGCAGAAAAGAGCTCTTAGAAGACCTACGATCAAGAATTGTTGACTTGCATGAAGCTGGAAAGGGTTACATAAGTATCTCCAAAAGCCCTGATGTTCATGTGTCCACGGTAAGACAGACTGTCTACAAATGGAGAAAGTTTAGCACTGTTACTACTCTCCCTAGGCGTGGTCGTCCTGTAAAAATGACTGCAAGAGCACAGCGCAGAATGCTGCATGAGGTAAAGAAGAATCCCAGAGTGTCAGATAAAGACCTACAGAAATCTCTGGCACATGCTAACATTTTTGTTGACACATCTACAATAAGGAAAACATTAAACAAGAATGGAGTACATGGGAGGACACCACGGAGGAAGCCATTGCTGTCCAAAAAGAATATTGCAGCACGTTTGAAGTTTGCAAAAGAGCACCTGGATGTTCCACAGCACTACTGGCAAAATATACTGTGGACAGATGAAACCAAGATTGAGTTGTTTGGGAAGAACACACAACACTATGTGTGGAGAAAAAAAGGCACAGCACACCAACATCAAAACCTCATCCCCACTGTAAAACATGGTGGAGGGAACATCATGGTTTGGGGCTGCTTTGCTGCCTCAGGGCCTGGACGGATTGTTGTCATCGATGGGAAAATGAATTCCAGAGTTTATCAAGACATTTTGCAGGAAAACGTACGACCATCTGTCCGCCAACTGAAGCTCTGCAGAGGATGGGTGATGCAACAGGACAATGACCCAAAGCATACAAGTAATTCAACAAAACAATGGCTGCAACAGCACAGAATACGCCTTCTGGAGTGGCCCAGTCAGAGTCCTGACCTCAACCCGATTGAAATGCTGTGGCATGACCTTGAGAGAGCGATTCACACCAGACATCCCAAGAATATTTCTACACTGAAACAGTTTTGTGAAGAGGAGTGGTCCAAAATTACTCCAGATCGTTGTGCAGGTCTGATCTGCAACTACAGGAAACGTTTGGTTGAGGTTATTGCTGCCAAAGAAGGGTCAACCAGTTATTAAGTCCAAAGGTTCACATACTTTTTCCTCCCTGCACTGTGAATGTTTACATGTTATGTGCAATTAAACCATGGCAACATCTAATGTTTGTGTAGTATTATGTTCAGCAGACTGTGTTCTTCTATTGTTGTGACTTAGATGACGTTCAGAGCACATTTTATGCCCAATTCATGCAAAACTCCACGTAATCCCAAGGGGTTCACATACTTTTTCTTGCAACTGTGTATATATATATATATATATATATATATATATATATATACACACACACATACATACACACATATACACATAGATAGATAGATAGATAGATAGATAGATAGATAGATAGATAGATATGCGATTTTTTGTATATATTACAAAATAAATGAAACATTTTTACAAATAATTTTTTTTTAAATATATTTTTTCTGAACATGTAAAGTCATTTTAACATATATTTTTACATCTATTTAAAAATGCATTCCAAAAATGTAGACTTGTATTTTTAAACACATACAGTATATTTGAAATGTATTTTTAAAAAATATTGTTCATATGTTTTGTAATAAAAAAACGTGTGTGTGTGTGTGTGTGTGTGTGTGTGGGCTTAAGCTCGGGTCACAAGAAGCGGCTCCAAAGTCATGCAACTTTTTGCCATCTGGCACTCAGGTCGCATCAAAGTAGTGCAGGAACCTTTCCAAAGTCGCTGCGACTTTAAGTGGCATAGATCCGAACAGGTGCCATTGAAAACAATAGGCTGCGACTTGTCATGCAACTTTGCGTGTTCAGAGTCACATGACAAGTCACACTAGTGTGAACTGAGCCTTCAGGTGCTGTTGACAGATATTCCAAGATTGTTTTTATATTTTTTTTAAATTAATGTTATACAGTTAGTCTGGCTGAAAAAAGACAAAAGTCCATCCAGTTCAACCATAGAAAAAAAAAAGTTATAATCCTACACCCACAGTTGATCCAGAGGAAGGCAAAAAACCCAGCAAAGCATGATCCAATTTGCTCCTGCAGGGAAAAAAATTCCTTCCTGATCCCCCGAGAGGCAATCAGATATTCCCTGGATCAACTTTACCTATAAATGTTATATCCAGTTATATTCTGTGTATCTAAGAAATAATCCAGGACTTTTTTGAAGCAATCCACTGAGCTGGCCAGAACCAATGTTCGGGAACCAGAATGTTCAATCTACTTATACATAGTACACATAAAGCAGATAATCTGACATTCACCAAATATTCTCTGCAGGTGAATCTTGTAGGTGCATGTGTTTCAATAACATTGATCAGCCAACACTGATCGGCCATAACATTATGACCACTGACAGGTAAAGTGAATAATATTGATTGCCTTGTTACAATGGCATCTAAAAGTCCATGGGATATATTAGGCAGTAAGGGCTCGTTCACACTTGACTGTTTTTCCAACTTTAGCTAAACGCCCCTATAGCATTTGACAAGCGTTGGTCCAGGTGTTTGCGGAACGTTTTTAACGCTCCGCAAACGCTGCATGCGCAGTTCAGCGGCAGTTGCTAGGCGTTTACCGAGCGTTAAAAACGCCCCACAAACGCCTATAAATTAAGTTTGAATGGTGGTAACGCTCCGCAAATGCCCCGCAACCGCGTCGCAACCGCACACGCCGGCGGGGCGTTTGTGGAGCGGCACCATAGACTTGAATAGGAGGCTTCAACTCCTCCTGACTTGACCAGAGGCGTCCGTTTTGCCGTGTCGCTAACACTCACGTTTGAACAGCACTATGTACTGCAATGTGATACAAAAGGTAATAGCTGTGGGGGATGAGCTGATGGAGGAAATAAATGGCGGTTCACTAGGTAGAAGCAGGATAGACTTCTTTAAAGAGAAAGGTTTTCAGGGATCGTCTAAAGGTGGATAGATTAGGAGACAGCTGGACGGATTGGGGTAGAGAATTCCACAGGATGGGAGAAGCTCGGGAGAAGTCCTGGAGGCGATCATGGGAGGAGGTGACATGGGAACTGGAGAGCAGAAGGTGTGATGTAAAGGTATGTAATGAAAGCTGAAAGTTTCTATTTAAAAATATCATTAGCATGTTGATGAGGGTAGAGGGAGGAACCAGAGAAGGAAAACATATAAGCAGATTAAACTTCAGCTTTAATTCAGTTCAGATCGTTTAATCAAACTTCTCCCTGCAGCCTCAATAATAAAGCAAATCACATTACGAAACTTTTCATATTGGGATCTCTCCGTTTGAGAGACCGCAGCGTTCTCCTTTTGTGTATGGGAAGCTCAAGGATGGCCTGGGGGGGCTTCCTGTGCAGCAACAGAAGATGGAAGCTGACCGAATGGGGGAACACAGGCCAAGGGGCAGGAAAGTGCTGTCATTGGCTTTGCTGGGTTTTTTTATTGGAGGCTGCAGGGACGAATTTGATGAAAGAATCTGTGATATAAATTCATTTCTATACGCAAATCCAGCACCTGAAAACCTCTCTTTTCTTTTAGATACAACAATGCATACCGGGATCTTGCATGCATGGCAAAGCCTAGGCAGAACTTTCAGTGAGCTCCATAAATACTGAGATATTATAGGAGGAAGGGATGGGGTGTTCCCAAAAACACATCAGCTGAGACCAGCGGCATTCAGGTTCACATGGTGTTATCTTAGCTTCACACTTATGTGGATTTCAATGCATTTTCCAGTTTGCAGAAACTCTACAGTCCAGGTAACAGGATTTCCTATGGATCTAGTTTACATTTGTTTGTTTTTAGCTGGTAGATTTTTGAAAGGGTCAGGAACTTTTTTTTTTTTTTCCCCACAGCCAATCGTGTTTTGCGTGTAATAGACTTCAATGAAACCACATTAAAAACGCATGCAAAACATGTGGTTTATTATTTATTTATTTCAAGTACTTCTATAGCGCCATCAATTTTCGCAGCGCTTTACATATATATTGTACATTCACATCAGTCCCTAACACTCAAGGGGTGTACAAGGGGTGTCATGCGACTTGCCAGTTCAGAGTCGCATGACAACCCATTTGCGGCAATGGAACTGTTCAAATTGGTGCAACTCAAGTTGCAGCGACTTTAAAACAAGGTTCCCGCACTATTTCTGTACAACCTCATTGTGACTTGCATTGACAGCTGTTAAATGAAGTCGCACAGGTCAGAAAGCCATAATAAAATCGAACTGGATATATATATATATATATATATTTTCTTTTTTTTTTTTTTTTAATACAAATCTACATTTTTGGAATGCATTTACACATAGATGTAAAAATATATGTTAAAAGGACTTGTTTACATGTTAAAAAAAAATAATTTTAAAAATTTCATGTATTTTGTAATATTTAAAAAACGCATTTCAACATGCAGTGTGTAATGTGTGTGTATATATATATATATATATATATATATATATATATATATACACACATATACACATACACACACACACACACACACACACACACACACACACACACACATATATATACATACATATACACATATATACATACATATACATGCACACACACACACGTGATTTTTTTATATATTACAAAATATATGAAAAATGTTTACAAATAATTTTTTTTTAAATATATTTTTTCTGAACATGTAAAGTAATTTTAACATATATTTTTACATCTATTTGTACATGCATTCCAAAAACGTAGATTTGTATTTTTAAACACATATAGTATATTTGAAATGTATTTTTAAAAAATATTGTTCATATGTTTTGTAATAAAAAAACGTGTGTGTGGGCTTAAGCTCGGGTCACAATAAGCGGCTCCAAAGTCATGCAACTTTTCGCCATCTGGCACTCAAGTCACACCAAAGTAGTGCAGGAACCTTTCCAAAGTCGCTGCGACTTTAAGTGGCATAGATCCGAACAGGTGCCATTGAAAACAATAGGCTGCGACTTGTCATGCAACTTTGCGCGTTCACAGTCACATGACAAGTCACACTAGTGTGAACTGAGCCTTAAGGTGCTGTTGACAGATATTCCAAGGATCTGACAGCTTGCATCTAAATCTCTGACTCCATAGCAAAAAACCTGCAGGAGGACCTGACCACTGAAACACATTCAAAAGGTTAAAATTCCAAAAATATAAATGTTCTATTAAAATATGAAGAGCGTCAGTATGTTACTTTAATAGGTGATCAGGTCAAAGGGCTGGTTTTTGGGGTGGAGGGGGTGGGGGCGGGGGATTTCCTTTAAGACGTAAGATAAAGAAATGAAGGCACTTGTAGCGTCTACTCGGTTTAGAACAGTTTGCCTTCCAGCTACCGCCGATTGTACAAAATGTGATTTCTACAACAAAATGCGTGAGTGATCTAAAGATAGAACAGACAGTACGGATCATGTAACGGAGGGGCCCTAGAAATGAACAGAAATAGAATCGGGGACGGGGTGAACTGTACCGGCCAACTTGGCTGCCAATTCCAAACAGTTTTCCACACAAATCAGCCATCGGTTCTAGATTTATAATCAGGAGATTGTATGTAACCTAGCCTGGGGAGGCTGAGTCTTGGTTCATGTGTCTGCCTCAGTGGGGTGGGGGGTATATCACCTATAGTACAACAGTAAAGCTGGCCATAGATGGATCGAGGCTCAGCTAGTTCAGCAGGGACCGGACGAACTTTGGTCTACCTATGGGTGGGCTGGTTTTACTCATGTTGCTCCATTGATTGACCTCAATACAACCAGCAGGTCGGGTTTTTTTCTTTTTTGTTTAATCGCTGCCGGCAGCAACAGCCACCAGTAGTGATCATTGTATTCTGACTGCTGCGAAACCTCCCACTGGCAGAACACAGTGGCTCTGCAGGAGGGAGTCCCCAATCAACACTGACTATACCAATGGGGGAATCTAGCAATTGCTTACTGTATGGGCAGCTTTAGATATGAGATGTTAATCCCAAATTGATGTATAAATACAGTAAGTGCCAGTCGCACTGCGATGTCTCCCAGACAAAGGTATCCTGAAATAACCTCCCTACCAAGCAGTTGTATACCCCCCAGGCAAGAGTACCACATACAAACGTCAGGTTGCTGCCAAACAAGCTGCTGATTAGGCCTTTGCTTCTAATCCACACTGGAATAAATACCATTGTAGGTCCAGTTCACTTCTGGTCTGTTCATTTTATTGCCAGTCAAGCCCTGATGAAGGGGGCACTTGGACTCCCGAAACGCATTGGTACTTCTCAAATTTTACCCCTGACCTTTAATGGAATAAAGTTGTATCTGGGCCTCTTAGCAGTGGTGTGACGCTTCAATTTCAACTCTTCTTACAATACGCTACAAGCCAGGGAGACTGTGGAGATCCTCTGGGGTGTGGAAGACGCCTGCCCAGGAACCGGATCATTTACACCAACATTTGTATCTTAAGATAACAATACCAGTGGGGTGTACCTGCGGATCCAGCGCTGTCTTTCCACTTTCCTCAAATATACTAGTGTCATGTCTGCCAGGTAGGTGCATACCCCATTGCTGTGCCAGCCAGGCAGATAGGTTCCAGGCAAGTGTACCATGTACTAATGTCATGTCTGCCAGGTAGGTGCATACCCCACTGCTGTGCCAGCCGGGCAGATACCTTCCAGGCAACTGTACCATATACTGTCATGTCTGCAAGGTAGACATACCGTATACCAGGCTTAAAATTTCAAGTCCTGAGCTACTAGCCAGGCCTCAGAGTTACTCGCCACCAACAAACACACACAAACAGAGACACCTGTACACACACACAGCAACATGTACACGCACATACAGACACATGTATACACACACAGGCACGTACAGACACGCATACACACAGATACATTTACATACACAGAAATACACAAGCACAGACACATTTACGTACAAACACACACACACGTACACACATACATGTACATACACGCAGACACATGTACAGATATGTACATACACAAACGTACAATTGTACATGCATACACAGACACACACACACATACCACCCCACCCATAAAAAGTTGCAGTACTTAGTTGTTCACTCATAGATCCGGGTACTGCACTCTAGGGGGGAAGTAGAGAGCACAGCACACACTCCTTTTGCTTTCAGCTATTGAGCAGTCTGACGGCTCCCAGTGCCAATGACAGATCTGGCCTGAGCTCCGCCTGCTCGGCAAGACGGCCCTGGGGGACACACTCGCCCCCACCATAATTTCCACTCGCCATTGGCGAGCAGGAAAGTGGAAATTTCAAGCCCTACACTATTGTTATGCCTGCCAAGTAGATTCCTATCCTGAAGCGATGCATTCTAGACAGTTGCACTTTCAAATATAATGCCTTCGAGGAGATGCAATGCCTTCCAGGAAGAAATAAATCCCAAAATACTGCCTGCAAGGGTGGTATAGCTATACATTAAATATGTTAGAGCAGGGGAGGACAAATCCTGAGGGCCAGAAAGCCCATGTTCCTTAAAAATTACAAGAATCACAAAACTCAGTACTGAACCATAAGGACCAGGATTGACTGCCAAGAAGACCTATACCCTAAACTCTTTAAAAACGCAGAGGAGAGTGCAAACGCCGAGTGCATTACCAAAACCACTTTTATTAAAAAGCACAAGTCAAAGACATACTCACATACAATTGTAAAATAGAGCAAACATAATAGAACTCAGATCCAGCCGTGGGGCGATGTCATTTGACCCATCAACAGATGCAGGTTCGTATGCTGACGCAGAGCTAAAACCTGAGCCTATGGGCAGTACAGTGGATAAGTGGTTAGCACTTATGCCTAGCAGCACTATGGCCACTGGTTTGAATCCCAACCTCAGCACTACCTGCATGTTCTCCCTGTGCCTGTGTGGGTTTCCTCTGGCTACTCTGGTTTCTTCTCACACTCTAAAGACATGCTGGTAGATTAATTGGCTCCTGTCTAAACTGGCCCTAATATGTGTATGTATGAATGTGAGTTAAACCTCAGATTGTACGCTCCTTGAGGACAGGGACTGATGTGAGCATACTATATATATTGACAGCGCCACATAAGTCCCTGTAATAAATACATTTTCCTTAAAAATTACAACTGGCTCCAAACATTTGAGGTTTTCTCTACCTGAAGTCCTGCTAGCTCATGGATTGGACAGACTGGCTCCTGAAATTCAAGGATTTGTCTATCCCTGTGTGAGAGGGTAGGTACTGACCGTCAAAAACTTTCCTGAGCTCCAGAGGAAAAGATGCTTCTAAGGCAGTAGACATCTCACACACAAGGGGACATGGCCTAGTTCCTGAACAATGGGGAACATGGGGAAGGGGAGAAGGTGCTGCAGGAGAGACGGGGGCATTATAGCTAACCTCTGGACAGGTTCAGCCTAAAGTGGCTGTAAAGGTGAAAGATTTTTTCGGGGCTGCTCTATGCAAAACTACAGAGCAGGTATTTATTATTATTATTTCAGGTACTTATATAGCGCCGTCAATTTACGCAGCGCTTTACATACCTATTGTACATTCACATCAGTCCCTAACCCTCAAGGGGTGTACAATCTAAGGTCCCTAACTCACATTCATACACACACATACTAGGGACAATTTAGACAGGGTCCAATCAACCTCCCAGCATGTCTTCGGAGTGTAGGAGGAAACCGGAGTACCCAGAGGAAACACACGCAGGCACAGAGAGAACATGCAAACTCCATGTTTATTATTTTAGGGGGAAAAAACCCTCAATCTCAAGTACCCCCGTGATCAGATCAATATGGATGCGATCATTGATAAAATCCTGTATAATAATAAAAGTTAGTCACTTTTTATTTTAGCATACATTTTGAGTTGTTGATCAAGAAAAAGTACATAGTTCAAGCCTTCTGATTTGTTTCAGACCAGTAACTCAAAGTACTGAAGCAAGGGCCAGGGCCAGGATTGACAGCCAAGCAGACATACACCCTAAGTCAGCAATGGCAACTTATGTGTTTTTTTTGGGGGGAGGGGGTTTATTAAATATCGGCACAGGCAGGGTTAAAGATGATCATCTGTACCCCATAAAGAAAACATCTGTAGCAGTCACCGTGTCACGGTGAGGAGTATTCTGACCACGTGTTTCACCATACCGCTGCCTCACCGCTCTGATTCAGGGACAAACGTGACGGCCACTTGTTATTTTACCCTGCGTACCAAAAATGCTTCAAAAGCAAAGATGCACTTGTTAGGTGTATCATTGGAAGAACTATTCTAAGCACTATGGACATTACATTACCTGATTTATTATCAATAACAATTATTTTATTAAGAGAAAAAAAAAATAGTCTGGCATATGCAGAAAAAACAAAAAAAAACAACAAAAAACAAACCAAAAAAAAACAAAAAAAAAACATAGGACCTGCGTGTGGCCTTACCTCCCCCAAGCACAGTTTAATGCGGAACTAAAAGCCAAAAACTAAAAACGGCAGTTTTGCAGGCCATAGACGGGTGGAAAAATGGCCATTTAAAAAGACAAAAAAAAAATGAAAAATCAGTCTTCAACAGGCCGACGTTACCACCAACGGAAAAAAAAAAAAAAAAAAAAAAAAAAAAAAAAAAAAAAAAAAAAAAAATCGCCCGATTTTCGTCCCGTCTACAGCCAGCATTAAATTACTTCTGTCCCTTGCAGAGAGCTCCGCTATTATATTTGACATGAAGAAGTATTGCGGTTGCAACAATGTATCTATTTGTAACCATTTCAGATACAGATGTTTTTATTTGGATAAAAATAGATACATTGTTGAAACCGCAATACTTTTCATATAAAATATAATAGCGGACTGGAATTTTTATTCTTCTTTTTCTTCTTCTTTCAGATTTTTTAGCGATAAAAAAAAATGTGCCAAAACCCCGAAAAACGGCCGACCAATTAACCCATTAACGGTGCGAAAATCGGACAATTTTCTTTCAGCCGAAAAATCGGTCGATTTTCTATGGCCTGCATTAGTTCCTTTTCAACACAACCTCTGCCCTGCCCCCTCAAGCAGAATTGTTTTTTGTTTGTTTTTTCAGTAGACCCACCCCCGCCCACTAGACTCGGCCACAATGCCATGCCCCTGGTCCCAGAATACTTAGATCACATCACCCCAGAGGCCGCAGAATTGTGCACACAGATTGGGCGGCTGGGGCTCAGTAGCTGGCTGTCTGCACCCAGAAGAGGCAACAAGATGGCGGCACAGGGCCTGCTGTATGTCGCCCCAACAGTGGAACAACGCTGGGTTCCCTATGCTGGGTGAATATGTGTTTGGAAGAGAATGCAGCACTACTAGTAAAATGGGGGGGGAAAACAAGGAGGGAGGGGGGTGGCGCGTGAGGGCGGGAGGTATGAGTACCACTTTAAAGGATCAGTTGACCTATGAAACATGCTACATGTTCCACCCATATAGGGTGAAGCATGTAACATGGTCCAGCTCCTGTTGCGAGTCCCCCCTGTGACAGCAAGCGAGAAATCTTCTCCCCCCACCTGCTGTCACTTTTTGAAATGAGCAGGCCTGTGCAGGGCCCCACCCACACAGCTGCGTCATTCATTCACCGTTTCCTGTGAATGAATGAGCTACAAATACCATCAGCCACCACGGCTGATGGCTTGTAGTTCTGAATGGACTGCGGGATCACTGATGGGAACTCTCGTAGTTCATTCACAAGCCGTGCAGCTTTCAAAAGACAGCCTGTATGAAGGTGCAGATGGAAAGCTGCAGGGCTTGTCTGCAGAAGCCTGACATTGCACCCCTGGTCCACTGATCACGGGTGCAATGCTTTCCAGGCTCCTGCAGGATAAAATAATAAATGCACTTTTTTTCTGCAAAAAATATGTGCATTTATTATTTTTTCTGCAAAGGTGAACTTATCCTTTAAGCAGAACTGAACCTGGAAAAAAGAACTTCCCACAATCCACTCTGATCCTTCCCCATTCTGCTCAATGTAAGCTGTACTGTGTAAAGACCGGAGGAGGCAGGCGCCACCTTTCTTTTTTTTTTAGGGTGTCAGGTCCTACATTCTGATCCACTGCGAGGTAAACAGATAAAAGTGTCCAACGTTTGCATGAAGACAAATAAAGAGTTTCTTCATGATAAACTATTGAGTACTGTCCGTGATACTTTTTTTATTTGCACTAACATACAATTTTGAGGACAAGCTTTCGAGGAATGTACTGCTTGGACCTTGAAGAAGGGGACATTCCCCGAAAACTTGTCCTCAAAATTGTATGTTAGTGCAAATAAAAAAAGTATCACGGACAGTACTCAATTGTTTCTGTGGCAAATGCACTAATACAGCTACAATCACCTCAAGCAAAATTCATGATAAACGAACACCCTATTCCTTATTGCAGTAATTATGAGTCCACCGGGTGTTTTTATCTTTCTTTGAGCAAGGAGAACTTGGACTTGCTTTTTCCGTATGTTTTCTTGTTAGCAGTGTATTAGGCTCTGCACGGATACCTTAAACAGATCTAATGAATTGAATAACAGCTAACAAAACTCACTTCAATGACCTTTAAAGGGTTAGGCGTGAAATGGACTGAGAAGAGAAGGAGCACAGCCCCACGTCTCCCCCTACTGGATGGAAGGCACACACACAGCAATTCTGACTACATTGACTTTCCAGGAGCGAAACATAAGGACTCCTTTACCATATGGACACTTCTGTTCCAGGAAAAAAATCATCCTAAGTGCAAAAATGAGAGGGAACCTGTGAACATGGAAGGAAGGTTGTTCATTTTGTTGCTGCATGCTCCTGGGCTGTCATCCTTAGCCTCCCTTCTGTACACACACCAGCATACAAAGTGTACAGAGACCACCAGACCGGACTGGGCTATTTTTATTCTAACACATACACTATATTGCCAAAAGTATTGGGCCAGCCCTCCCAATCATGTGATTCAGGTGTTCCAATCACCTCCATGGCCACAGGTGTATACAATCATCACCTAGGCATGCAGACTGCTTCTACAAACATTGGTGAAAGAATGGGTCGCTCTCAGGAGCTCAGTGACTCCAAGCGTGGTCCCGCGATAGGTTGTCACCTGTGCAATAAGTCCATCCGTGACATTTCCTCGCTACTAAATATTCCACGCTCAACTGTTAGTGGGATTATAACAAAGTGGAAGCAACCGGGAACAACAGCAACTCAGCCACCAAGTGGTAGGCCACGTCACATGACAGAGAGATCACATCACATGACAGCTGGATCAGCACATTCTGAAGAGCACAGTGCGCAGAACTCGCCAACTGTCTGCAGAATCGATAGCTAAAGACCTCCAAACTTCGTGTGGCCTTCAGATTAGTGTGTAGAGAGCTTCATGGAATGGGTTTCCATGGCCGAGCAGCTGCATCCGAACCTTACATCACCAAGTGCAATGCAAAGCGTCAGATGCAGTGGTGTAAAGCACGCCACCACTGGACTCTAGAGCAGTGGAGACATGTTCTCTGGAGTGACAAATCTCACTTCTCTGTCTGGCAATCTGATGGACGTGTCTGGGTTTGGCGGTTGCCAGGAGAACAGTACTTGGCCGACTGCATTGCCAAGTGTAAAGTTTGGTGGAGGGGGGATTATAGTGTGGGGTTGTTTTTCATGGGTTGGGCTTGGTCCCCTAGTTCTGGTGAAGGAAACTCTTGAGGCCTCAGCATACTAAGACATTTTGGACAATTTCATGCTTCCATCTTCGTGCGAAGAGTTTGGGGATGGCCCCTTCCTGTTCCAACATGACTGCTCACCAGTGCACAAAGCAAGGTCCATAAAGACATGGATGAGCGAGTTTGGGGTGGAGGAACTTGACTGGCCTGCACAGAGTCCTGACCTCAACCCCATAGAACACCTTTGGGATGACTTAGAGCGGAGACTGTAAGCCAGGCCTCCTCCCCCGACATCATTGCCTGACCTCACAAATGTGCTTCTGGAAGAATGGTCAAACCTTCCCATAGACACCCTCCTAAACCTTGTGGACGGCCTTCCCAGAAGAGTTGAAGCTGTTATATCTGCAAAGGGCGGGGCCAACTCAATATTGAACCCTACGGACTATGACTGGGAGGCCGTTCATGTGTGTGGAAAGGCAGGAGACCAATACTTCTGGCAATATAGTGTAGATATCAGCCCCTAAAATAATAAAGCAAATGACTGGAAGAATACAATTTCCTTGTTGTATACTTAAAGCTGACCTCCAGCTTCCTCTTCAGGTTCCTCTCCTGAACTGCAATAGCTTACTCTGATTTCACTGCACACTGTGAGCTCCTCACAATGTGAATTAGAAGCTGCAGCAATTCTGAAAGAGCCTGCTTCATTTGCTGGCTTGAAGACATCCAGCTTCATCTAGCTCTTTCCTCCCCAGTCTGACTGTCCCTGGCCCAACCCTTTTATTCTCTGGACTTCAGTTCTTTCAATCATGGAGGCTCAGCAGCACATGCAGGCACTACCTAGGGCAGTCAACATGCAAATGCTGTCTGTGTAGGTACACCCACTCCTCCAGACTGACATCCACCCACCAAGGCATTTTGATATTTGCATAACTCCTCCCAAGAGCCAACCCACTGCTTGCATCAGGGATGAGGGCTCTTCACAGAAGTACTGAGGTAGGATGCTGTGATGTTTTCAGCAAGCTATGTCCAGTATCCTGCCAGGCCCTCCTACCAGCCATGATCTGCCTGCATTGCATAGAGAAGCACAGAAACCCAATGATGATGTCAACAGGTCTAAAATAAGTTATGTAATAAAAACGGGAATATTTTATTTAAAAAAAATCATTAGCATGTTGGTGAGTTTGGAGGGAGGAACCAGAGGAGGCAACATTTAAAGTGATATTAAAGGCAATTTAAAAAAAAAAAAAAAACAACATGTCATACATGGTTTTACACAGAAGGGCCCCGATCCTCCTCCTCTCGGCTTCCCTCCGGTGCTCCTGGACCTTCACTCCTGCCAAGTGCCCCTAGATCAAGCAGCTTGCTATGGGGAGACCCCAGCAGGCCAATGCCCTGTGTGTCCATTCATGAACAGAGCAGCGGCTTGGCCCTGCCCCCTCTTTTTCCTCAATGACTGTAATTGACAGCAGCAGAAGCCAATGTCTCCAATGATGAGGGAAAGTCCTGGAGAGCCGAGGCTCTCATGCACATTGCTGGATCGGGATGGGGCTCGGGTAAAAAAAAAGGTAAAAAACCTTGAGCCTTTACATCCACTTTAAGCAGATTAAACCAGCTTTAATCTTTACGTGCAATAAACCATCGCTCACCCATAACAGCAATAAACTCAGTTCTCACAGGTTGGGGCAGGCACACTGCCAGAAAAACAAATCTCAGGTATGTACTGGAGGGGTGGTTACCTTGATAAGGTAGGGCGGGGTTTGTGCTAGACTCACAACCATAGAAAACAACTGGCTGGCTAATATCCCCCCACCTAGATCTTCATCAAGGCACCACCCCCTTTGAAGCATCACTGAAGATTTCATCCAACCAGTGTGCTCTGCCATGTACTGGCCGGCCCCTGAGGAGACTGCACAGTACAGAATTATACAACACAGAGCTGAACTTGTGCAGAAGAGCACATAGACTGAGGGTTGTAGTATACGACACGGATCTCAGACTGATGTAAGCTGTAATAGACTTTAGCATAGCTGCAGTTTTACCCTTAACTAATCAAATATACATGTTGCTTGTAAGGACTCCTTGAAGGGCCACTCCACCCAAAACTGATTATCAGTTATTCTGTAGATGCAATTAAATCACCAGACGATCTCTGGACAGTCCACATTGAGCCTGAACTTTTTGGGCTTTATGCACACTGAGCTCTAAAAGCTGCTTTCCTGCCTCTAAATGCTCATGTATGTAAGCCTATATGTCCATGCACACATACAGTGCCTTCAAAAAGTCTTCATACCCCTTGAAATTTTACACATTTTGTCATGTTACAACCAAAAACGTAAATGTATTTTATTGGGATTTTATACGATAATGAAGGAAAATGATAAAACAGTTTTAAAAATTTAAAAATTAAATCTGTGTAAAGTGTGACAGCATTTGTATTCAGCCCCCCCGGAGTCAATACTTTGTAGGAACCCCTTTCACTGCATTTACAGCTGCAAGTCCTTTTGGGGATGTCTCTACCAGCTTTGCACATCTAGAGAGGAATATTTCTGCCCATTCTTCTTTGCAGAATTGCTCAAGCTCTGTCAGATTGGATGGAGAGCGTCTGTGAACAGCAATTTCAAGTCTTGCCACAGATTCTCCATTGGATTTCGGTCTGGACTGTGACTTGGCCATTCTAACCCATGAATATGCTTTGATCTAAACCATTCCATTGTAGCTCTGGCTGGATGTTTCGGGTCGTTGTCCTGCTGGAAGGTGAACCTCCATCCCAGTCTCAAGTCTTTTGCAGATCTAACAGGTTTTCTTCTAAGATCGCCCTGTATTTGGCTCCATCCATCTTGACGTTACAAGTCTGATCAGCATCCCTGTCTCTGCTTAAGAAAAGCATCCCCACAACATGATGCTGCCACCTCAATGTTTCACGGCGGGGATGGTGTGTTCAGGGCAGGGACAGACTGACAACTCACGGGGCCCCCGGGCAATAGGGGATCATTAGGCCCCTGTGTCCTTGCCCAAACTCAAAAAAGCCTATGAAAAAGGTACCAGGGGCATCTCATGGGGCCCCCTACTGACCCCGGGCCCTCGGGCAGTGCCTGAGTTTCCAAATGGTCAGTCCGCCCCTGGTTCAGGGTGATGTGCAGTGTTAGTTTTCCGCCACACACAGCATTTTTCTTTTAGGCCAAAAAGTTCAGTTTTGGTCTCATCTGACCAGAGCCCCTTCTTCCACATGTTTGCAAGAAGCCATGTTGGAGACACAGCAAACAGGACTTCTTATGACTTTCTTCCAACAATGACTTTCTTCTTGCCACTCTTCCATAAAGGCCAGATTTGTGGAGTGCACGTCTACGAGTTGTCCTGTGGACAGATTCTCCCACCTGAGCTGATAATCTCTGCAGCTCCTCCAAAGTTACCATTGTCCTCTATGAGGATAATTCTTTTTTACGTTTATCCTTGAGATTATTTTGGTGCGAAGATTTGAAATCAAAGAGCACTTATATCCACGGCTTGCCTTCTGGGTTTCATTCAGCGCAATTTGACCCATCTGTTTTTGGGGGTCAAAACTATCCAGTAAGAAGGAGTGTGTTTGGTGCTGGTGAAGGATTCCTCCTTTCTTTCCTCTTGGCCGTTTTGAGATATTCATAGAAGTGTTGTGGATCCAGGGGAGAGGGGCTCTTTCTCTATATTTCAAGCCTTGTGGACTGGACTTTAAATTTTATTTATATATATATATATATATATATATATATATATATATATATATATATATATATATAATTATATAATATATATATAAATATATATATAAATGTGTGTGTGTTTTGCATTTATATGTAAATCATCTGTAGTGCCGCACTTCATATATCATTTAAAAAAAAAAAAAACCCTGACAGTGCGTCCAGGAACAGCAGTGTTGTGGCAGGAAAACCGCCTGACACGCGTGTAAACGCATCTAAACTCATGTTAATGCTTGGTGCATCAAGCGCTTGAACGTTTATTCATTTCAATGAACAGAATAAATTATTATTCTGGCTAAAGAACTGAATAAACACCCAAGCGTTCTGTGTGCATGGGGCCTAAAGAAAGCCAACACTATGAAAATTATAGGTCAGCCATTTGCTGACATACTTCTGAAAATGCCAGCTGGCTGGCATTTGAATCACTCAAACAGAACAAGCAAGCAGCAAATAAGGTGGGGGTTATTTTTCCCCCACACACATGCTAAAATGTGCTTTTTCTTTACATGAAAACACCTCTGCTTTAACCGTCCAACACCCGCGAGGTCCTTCACTAGCACAGGAATCTTCTCCCCGGTGACGGTCTTCAGTCATCTTGATTGGCTAGTGAGGGATGATGTCACTCCTGCACATGTGCAGAAGAGCAGTCATTCCAGCACACAGGCCCTATTCGGGAAAGCACACTGAGCCGTGCGTGCGCACCTCAGTGTACATTCGACAAACGACAGTGAGCAGGCAGGTTGGTTTATTACAGAAGAGACCTTGCATTTTGGATGCATCCAAATCCCTGAATCACAATAGTAATGTATTTCAACGGATCCAAAATAAATTATAATGAAAACAACAAATTCTTTTATTAGTTTCATTTGGATGACATGATGCGATAGTTTGGGTCTTTTGTTAATGTTTGAAGCATCCGAAGTAAATAATGACATAACAATTGATCAGAATTGATTTTAATTAGTTTGTTTTATTTGGATGAGAGCGGCGCGGTAGTCTTTGACTCCTGGATAATCAGCTAATTCTTTTTGCATTAACATTTTTCATTATTTAAAAAAAAAATGCCCTACGTATGAAATGGAAACATTGCAATAAATACAGTAAGGTAGAAAAGTGATATTGTGTTTGGGTTGGATGGAGGTGGATCCATCAGAATCTCCGAATCATAACATAACACAGTGGCTAAATGGTTGGCACTTCTGCCTGGCAGTACTAGAGTCGTTGGTTCGAATCCCAACCACGGCACCACCTGCCTGGAGTTTGCATGTTCTACCTGTGCCTGCGTGGTTTTCCTCAGGGAACTCCAGTTTCCTTGCACGCTCCAAAGACATGCTGGTTGGTTAATTGGCTCCTGTCTAAATTGGCCCTAATATGTGTATGTATGAATGTGAGTTAGGGACCTTAGATTGTACACACCTTGAGGGTTAGGGACTGATGTGAATGTACAATATATATGTAAAGCGCTGTGTAAATTGACAGCACTATATAAGTACCTGAAATCAGGGGTGGACTGACAACTCATGGGGCCCCGGGCAATAGGGGATCATGGGGCCCCTGTGTCCTTGCCCAAACTCAAAAAAGCCTATGAAAAGGTACCAGGGGCATCTCAAGGGGCCCCCTACTGACCCCGGCCCTCGGGCAGTGCCCGAGTTTCCAAATGGTCAGTCCGCCTCTGCCTGAAATAAATAAAATAACCGCATAAATCCAAATGTAATTTCGTTCCATTCATTCTTTCGGATGCAGCCTATCGTCCAATCAGCTCATTCCATTTTTCTTTGTGGGTTGAACTAGCAGGGATGACTCAGAGTGCCTAAGTAATCTCCCGAAATAATGAATTTGCACGTTTTTGCCAATCTTGCAAAATAGCTTCCGAAAATACGAATAGATTCAGAACAATGAATATACGAAACAAATCCAAAAATATAAAGCGAATTCTGAAAATGAATCAATCTAACATAACAATTACGAGGAAACTAATGAATCTGAACGATTCGTTAAGAATTGAATCTGAAACCTAACAACTTTTTCCGTCATGTACATCTCTAGCGAATATGTTGCATGATATCGGGACAACTGTATATCAAATTATATTTTCAGTAAAAAAAAAAAACAAACATTCAAATGATTTTAGTGCACAAAAATCTCCAAATTTTCTGTAAATTATAAAAGATGAAGCTGAGACCAGTAAATAGATATCAAATATGTCAAGATGTAAAATAGCACATGACTGCAGAGCACGATACATAGAACTTTCCATAGGTGGCACTTTACAAAGTTTACAGTTGCAAGAAAAAGTATGTGAACCCCTTGGGATTACGTGGAGTTTTGCATGAATTGGGCCTAAAATGTGCTCTGAACGTCATCTAAGTCACAACAATAGAAGAACACAGTCTGCTGAACATAATACTACACAAACAGTAGATGTTGCCATGGTTTAACTGCACATAACATGTAAATATTCACAGTGCAGGGAGGAAAAAGTATGTGAGGCCCTAGCTTAATGACTTCTCCCAGAGCTAATTGGAGCCAGGAGTGAGCCAACCTTGACTCCAATCAGTGTGATGATATTGGATGTGTTGCTGACAGCTGCCCTGTCCTTAAAAAACACAAACCTGTTTTGGGTTTACTGGTTTCAAGAAGCACTGTCTGATGTGAACCATGCCTCGCAGAAAAGAGCTCTCAGAAGACTTACGATCAAGAATTGTTGACTTGCATGAAGCTGGAAAGGGTTACAAAAGTATCTCCAAAAGCCTTGATGTTCATGTGTCCACGGTAAGACAGACTGTCTACAAATGGAGAAAGTTTAGCACTGTTGCTACTCTTCCTAGGCGCGGTCGTCCTGTAAAAATGACTGCAAGAGCACAGCGCAGAATGCTGCATGAGGTAAAGAAGAATCCCAGAGTGTCAGCTAAAGACCTACAGAAATCTCTGGCACATGCTAACATTTTTGTTGACACATCTACAATAAGGAAAACATGAAACAAGAATGGAGTACATGGGAGGACACCATGGAGGAAGCCATTGCTATCCAAAAAGAATATTGCAGCACGTTTGAAGTTTGCAAAAGAGCACCTGGATGTTCCACAGCACTACTGGCAAAATATACTGTGGACAGATGAAACCAAGATTGAGTTGTTTGGGAAGAACACACAACACTATGTGTGGAGAAAAAAAGGCACAGCACACCAACATCAAAACCTCATCCCCACTGTAAAACATGGCGGAGGGAGCATCATAGTATGGGGCTGCTTTGCTGCCTCAGGGCCTGGACGGATTGTTGTCATTGATGGGAAAATTAATTCCAGAGTTTATCAAGACATTTTGCAGGAAAACGTACGACCATCTGTCCGCCAACTGAAGCTCTGCAGAGGATGGGTGATGCAACAGGACAATAACCCAAAGCATACAAGTAATTCAACAAAACAATGGCTGCAACAGCACAGAATATGCCTTCTGGAGTGGCCCAGTCAGAGTCCTGACCTCAACCCGATTGAAATGCTGTGGCATGACCTTAAGAGAGCGATTCACACAGACATCCCAAGAATATTGCTACACTGAAACAGTTTTGTGAAGAGGAGTGGTCCAAAATGACTCCAGATCGTTGTGCAGGCCTGATCTGCAACTACAGGAAATGTTTGGTTGAGGTTATTGCTGCCAAAGGAGGGTCAACCAGTTATTAAGTCCAAAGGATCACATACTTTTTCCTCCCTGCACTGTGAATGTTTACATGTTATGTGCAATTAAACCATGGCAACATCTAATGTTTGTGTAGTATTATGTTCAGCAGACTGTGTTCTTCTATTGTTGTGACTTAGATGACATTCAGAGCACATTTTATGCCCAATTCATGCAAAACTCCACATAATCCCAACGGGTTCACATACTTTTTCTTGCAACTGTACAGCTCATCACTTACAGTATAACTAAAGGCAAAACTTTTTTTTTTTTTTTTTGTCTAATTTTGGATAGAGGGGAGATGGATTGGAACATTTGCAATTTTGTATTGCTTTCTGTGCCCGTTAAGGAGATTCTCCCTCTCGATTATTCCTGTTCTACCATTATCAATGAAAGTGAAAGAAAATCCCACATTTTGGGTTGTCCTCAGAAAAGTAATAGATGGGAAACTCTTGTGATGGGAACACTAGTTCTGGTGACCTGGGGGTCCCCAAGGAATTCCACTAAATTTGTAAGGATTTCCCCTCACTTCCTGTATGGCTATGAGACAGGAAATGAAGGGAAATCGCCACAAAGGAACACAGATGGTGAAAATAAATCTGAGCGGTTGTCCTCTTTTGCTAGATCCAAAATAGAAAAAAAAAGTTTTGCCTAGAGTTCTGCTTTAAAGAGTCAGCCTTAAAATTATTCCTCTCACTTTGACATGCGATAGCGAACATGTGCGTGTTATTGTACATGTGTGTGTAGGGTATAGAGGCATAACTTTTTTTTTTCTATTTAATTTTTTTTTGTTTTTCTCTCAACTTTATTGCTATTGCAAAGGGGCTTACAAACTCCTTATGTGATATCATGTTCTGAGCTACAGGTGCTCTTTGGGCACCCAATGCCTATTCTTATCCCCACAAGTCAAATCAAGCGCAGGCTGTACTCCATTGGTTGTTCTCCCAGCCAAACTGGGATCTGACAGGTGTGAACATGAAGAGCTCACAGCTGAACCCTTCCATTTTCTGAGAAAAGATATCTTTCCTCTCCTCTGTTCTCCATTCTTACAAGGACAGTGGATATTCTGGGTTCACAGAGCGCACAGGGGTGCTACACAGTTTCTGGGCTATAGAGGTTGTTGGGAGGCTTTACAGCCACCTGGATCACTTCTTTAGCCCGAAACCTGCTCTGTAAAAAAAGTAAACCAACCCCTTTATCTCTTTACTGCCACCACCAAAGGCATTACAGTTCAGCAGTATTGGGATGTAAACAAACGTGCAGCTGCTACTGCAGCCATGAGTTTGTTTACATCCCAATACTGCCCCGCTGTAACACAAAGGCTCAGTTCACACTGCTGCAACTCCAAAGACATGCGATTTGCATTGCGACTAGCTTGCAGCTTGTTAAAGATTATGTATATATAAGCCCTACAGAACAGAGAATGCACAGTCCACATGTATTTATCTGCTGCTTCTCTGCTAACAGGAAACAGGAACTTTATTCAAGAAGAAGACAGAGTTTAGCCATAGATGCAGCTCCCAACTTATAAACACTGCCATCTACTGACTGAATAATACATCTGTAGTTGTTGCACAAAGAATACATGAACACCGTATTCCAACATGGCTTCTAGCGACTTTCATGCGACTGATGTTTTGCAACTGTGGCCAATCATAACACAGAGTGTGACGTATATATTACTGAACATACATTTTTGGACTGTTATTACAAAGGAAAAAGGGAGAAAGAGAGACATGTACATGATGGTATTTACCCTTGAAAGTGGGTTTTACTGGTGCCACACCCCTTCATGTAAAGGGCTTTAACATGTCTTGTGCACATATGTAACATTACTATCTTGGGATGCTCTGATTAAGCTGGAGCCTTGCCTTGGATAACACAGAGTGGGACAGAATGGGCCTAATCTCCTACTATTTGGTAGGCCCGTATCTTTAGTTTCTCTCTACAACTATTGTTTGAAAGATCTTCTGGCATCTATAGGATCATGTCTCCTGGGCTGCCCTATGGAAAATCAGATGCCACCGCTTGAATTGGGTGTAAAATCTCCTTGAGGAAGCAGGCTTTTGTCCAGCGAAACGCATAGGAGAAAGAATCTCAAGAGGTTACATACAAGTTGTTTATTTACCCACTGCACTGTATATGGGAATTGTTTGGAACATTTTGTATACTAAGCCTGACGACTTGTTACAGTCCTAATATGTAATGGATACATGTTTTTATATTTGAGCATTACTTATACTCAAATTGTTCGTCTCAACTGTGTTTTTAATGCTTGGGGAATAAAGATATTGTTTTCATAACATATGCATGGAGTTTTGTCGGTATGGTGCCCTTTAAAGCCCCATTAGTTTCTTTTTTTGTTAGGGCTGTACTTTTCAGTGATTTTTTTGACTGTTCTGCGCCCGAAATGCCCCCTGCACTGTGAACACAGCTGTATAATGTGCTTGCTAAGTGGATAATGTGCTTTGGGAGGGGATGATGCTTGGGAGGGATTTTGAGCAGCAGGGATGGGCTGAGACACAGGTACACAGCAGTAAATGGAACGGGAGTGGAGAAAAGGGTTAAAAAAAAAAAAACATCATAAAATTGCAGCCAAAGATAAGACAAAGAAATGACTTCCTTGTGACTTTTGGGATTTTGACATTGTAGTCTATGGCACTCATATCACAAGGAAGATGCACAAAGCAGCAAGAACTATTTTTTTTTGTCGCTGCGACTTTAGTTGCAGCAATTAGGATGGCACCCATTAAAATAAATGTGGTCTGACATGTCATGCGACTTTCTGTGTTGCACATTGCAGTAAGTTTACAATCCAGCGCACACGTTCCTGCGATAAAAATGGCTGTGTGTATAAGTGGGTGCTGCAGTGACCGTCGGCTGGAACCGAACAGAATCAGTACAGGAGAATGTCACCAGCACACCGAGGATCACCAATACGGGTCCAAAAGTTGTAATGAACGATCACATAGTTACAGCAAGGCAACGTTTCGGAGTTTCGCAGGATCCTTTCATCAGGCATGTCACATAACTTGTAGAAAACAGACCTGCATACTTCCTCATTTTTAATCCGCTCTGGTCGAGTCATGTGATCCCACAGCTCTGGCTCACCTGTTGCAGTGAGCAGCTGCTGCAGGGGAGAAAACAATTTGCAGTCAATGGATGGGCTATGGGAGGCCATGGGTGGTGTCATGGGTGATGTCATGGCTCCCAGCTGTTGTTAAATGCTCCTTGAGCTGGACTTTGCAGGATCATGTGAATGGATTAAAGACAGGTAAGCATACACATTTTTTTTTATACAAGTTACACAGGAAAGGTAAGAGGAGGGGGAAGAGAACACTTTTAATAATAGTTAGACTTTTCTTCCACTTTAAAGCTGAAAATATTTATAAAAAAAAAAAAAAAAAAAAAAAAAAAACAAAACATGATTTTACCCCTTCTTGTTGGGCCTAATGCAGGCCATAGACGGGTCGAAAATCGGCCGATTTTTCGGCAGGAAAAAAAAATAAAAAAAATCGGCCGAGTTTTGCACCGTTAGTGGGTTAATTGGTCAGCCGTTTTTTGGCACATTTTTTTTAATCGGTAAAGTTGGAAAACAAATCGGTTGATTTTGCCGATCAGATGATTTTCCCGGCAATGATGGGCAAATCGGCCAATCGTCTTACTGATAAAAAATCTGGGGGGAGGAGGAGGAGGAGTATTGCGGTTGCAACAATGTATCTATTTGTATCCGAATAAAAACATCTGTATCCGAGATGGATACATTGTTGCAACCGCAATACTTTTTCATGTCAAATATAATAGCGGAGCTCTCTGCAAGGGACAGAAGTAATTAAATGCCGGCCGTAGACTGGGCGAAAATCGGCCTATTTTTTTTTACCGTTGGTGGTAACGTCGGCCTATTGAACGACCGATTTTTTTTTTTTTTTTGGTTTTTTTTTTAAACGGATGGTTTTTGACCCATCTATGGCCTGCATTACTGTATATGTGTATAGCTGTCGTCTGATTTGTGCTGGCAGGGGAAAATGTCACCAGCACACCGAGGATCACCAATATGGATCCAAAAGTTTTAAAGAATGATTACATAGTTACAGCAAGGAAATGTTGCCTTACTGTAACTATGTGATCGTTAATTAAAACTTTTGGACCCGTATTGGTGAGCCTCGGTGTGCTGGTGACATTTGCCCTTGCACATTACATGCGAGGTTGAATCGGTGTGAACCAGTATTTCAGATGCAAGAGAAATTTCAGATGCAGCTTGAGTCACACAAAGTCGCATGACAATGGAAATCGCATTGTTTCAATGTCTATTCACATTAATGCAGCTCAGAATGGAGCTACTTTGGTGCAATTCCAGTGCGGTTTTGGCCCCATAAAATATACAACCCTTATCACAGTTGCATCCAAGTATCACAACATAATTGCACTGAAAGTCGGATCAATATCATATCACAGCAGTGTGGACGCAGCACATGGCAACAACAGTTTTATACAGCATGAATAAAAGGTGACCCTTTTAAGCATTCCCAACAGTTTTAAATGTCTTGTCCTAACCCCTGTAACTGAAAGAACAGAACAAGGAGGGTGCAGGAATGGATTTAAACTATATATTTAAAAAAAAAAAAAAAAAAAAAGTAACAACGTCACTTAAAGCACAATAACAAGAAAAATATATGGGAATTATGGGCTGAAATGTGGAATAGGCTGTACAGATCAGGTCATATCCCAACCCTGGAAGTATTCATTGTGCAGGACGGCATGTGACAAAAAAAAAAGAAAAAAAACAGTTTATACACCGAATACCATCATTACAGATATTGCCTTTATAGTGATCAGAATACAGTATTTTGCACTGTTTTGCGCCTTTAAGTCGATCTAAAGCTCAGAATACTATTCATTTCATGTCCGCTCCTGCTTCTGTACAAATCGCAGGCTCTGACATTCCCCGGCAGAACACAGCTTAGTGGACGCGGCCCGCACTCTCGGCAACGTTTTTAACCTTCATTTCTAAAAGGGCTCACCAGAGCGTTTCACAATGAAGGTGCTCGGGAGCCAATCCTGTGAATCACCATTACTGCAACGCCGTTCAATATGCTGCCTCCTTATCATAGCAAAGAATAAATCTCGACTGACGGTGATTCTCCGCGTCAAGGAGATAGAGAGACATCTCCAAGATCACGGAGTGCGGGTTGGTCCGTGCAATTTCCAGCACTCTTCAAGCACTCTCTAAATCAGCGCTGTCTGTGTTTATCGCCGCCACGGCCTCACGTATGATATAAAAGGCATGATCGCCGGCCAAATGACATAAAAAGATCAATGTCACAGAGTGGGATCGGTCTCCTTGAGGCAGGTGGGGGGTGGGGGACAAATGGGCACTCGGCGACATAACGCCACGCTGAACAGGCTCCGGTTTGGCCGCCGTGAAAAGCTTGGGCTGCAGTGACATGTGAATGGGAATCACAGTTTGGGTCGTCAACGTAGCTGTTCAGAATGTGTATAAATCGCAGACCGGAATGCAGCCTTGACTTGACCCCCACCAGGTCCTAGCATTGGCTTTCATTATAGCCAAAGTTGGGTGAATGTTGGGCCTGGTCTAAAATTTGCATCTTTTCTTTTAGATATTTGCGTTATAGAATGCAAGGCAAGGAGTGGGTTCATGACTTATTTTAGCTCCACTTCAAAGAGTTAGGTTCATCTATACCAGAAAACTGACTAAGCAGGTAAGGGGCACCTGTAGATAAAAACAAGCTGTGCAGCTTTAACTAAACTTCCATAATACCCTTGCCATAGGTGTAGGCCATTTACATACCTTCTGAAACCTGGCCAAAAAACTCCCAGAGATAGCATCACCCTGTCCTTCCTTCTTGCTAAGACGTTGCTAAGGCACCCTAGCCAATTCAAACCCCCTCGCATGCACTCTGCCCTGTCCCAGTAACGCTGAACTCAGGGGTGTTGTGATGGGTGAGACAGTGGACCACACATGTGAAGGGGTTTGAGAGCTCACTCTTGTGACGGTGGCCGGAAAGCAGTAATGACTGGGAGAAGTGGTCAATGAGATCCTGCATAAAAAGTGCTCTGTACACAGTATGCATGCAACATTTGCATTTGTACAGCGAACATGGCCCTACTGCTAAGACACAAACAGCTTCCCAATTAAGCCGCCTAGTTATCTGTTGCTAGGACATGGGTGGCTTCTCAATGAAGCCACCCAACGTTCATCTGTTGCTAGGACTCCGGCAACTTCTCAAGAAAGCCCCCTAGCATAGTACTTTTGCTAGGACCCAAGATTCATCTGTTGCTAGGACTCCGGCAACTTCTAAAGAAAGCCCCCAAGCATAGTACTTTTGCTAGGACCCAAGATTCATCTGTTGCTAGGACTCCGGCAACTTCTCAAGAAAGCCCCCTAGCATAGTACTTTTGCTAGGACCCAAGATTCATCTGTTGCTAGGACTCCGGCAACTTCTAAAGAAAGCCCCCTAGCATAGTAATTTTGCTAGGACCCAAGATTCATCTGTTGCTAGGACTCCGGCAACTTCTCAAGGAAGTTCCCTAGCATAGTACTTTTGCTAGGACTCTAGCAACTTCTCAAGGAAGCCCCCTAGCATAGTACTTTTGCTAGGACCCAAGATTCATCTATTGCTAGGACTCCGGCAACTTCTCAAGAAAGCCCCCTAGCATAGTACTTTTGCTAGGACCTAAGGTTCATCTGTTGCTAGGACTCTGGCAACTTCTTAAGGAAGCCCCCTAGCATAGTACTTTTGTTTGGACACAGGCAGCTTCTCAAGGAAGATGCCTAGCATCCTTTTGCTACCAGAATGCAGAAGGCTTCTCAAGAAAGCTGCCTAGTGTTCTTCTGTTGCTAGAACACAGGTGACTTCTCAATTAAGCCAGGCAATGCTCTCCTGTTGCTAGGACGCAGGCAACTTCGCAATGAATCCGCCTAGCATCCTCCTACTGCTAGTACACAAGCATCCTTCTGTTGCTAGGATGCAGATAGCTTCACAAGGAAGCCGCCTAGGGTCCTTCCGTTGATGACACTCAGCTTCTCAATGAAGCTACCTAGCATTCTTCTGTTGCTAGGATGTAGGTGGCTTTTTAATAAAGCCACTTAGTAAGTTTCTGTTGGTGGTGAACAAGCTGCTCCTCAATGAAGCCCGTCTAGCATCCTTTGGTTGCTACTGTGCAGGCGGCTTCTCAAGGAAACAACCAAATGTTTTTGAGTTGATGGGACACAGACAGCTTCTCAATGAAGCCACGGAGTGTCCTGCAGTTGCTAGGTTGCAGGTGGCGTTTTTGCAAACGTTTACATGCGTATCTGCATAAATTACTGACCACTGTAATTTTTTTCCTCTTTATGGATATGTATGCAGTGTAAATTTATGGATCTGAACTCTGTACATGAGTGCTTAAAACAAAGTATACAGTGATGCTTAGATCTGTAAAACAATAAAAATGGCACATTTTGGGCTTTGCGCTCTAAGTTCTCCAAACTAGCTAACTCCATGTGCTCTCATTGGAAATTGATCCAGGTGCCTCATCTGCGTGCTTCTCCACGTTGTCCAGTTTTAAACCACAAGTTGATCAGCGCAATTGGAATGTAGAACAAAATCAATTATTTTAACTATTTTAAAACCAATGAAATGCAGGTACAAAACACACACTCCTCTGGATGACATGCCAGCTTGCGGTTTTCTGCTTTTACTGTATGTCAACCCTTGTGTCATTGTGGAAAAGTAGTTATAAGTATTAATTGCTTGTGTTTAGTCAGCCCGTTTTAAAACAATATCCTACTTCTTAATTAGATTGGAGTTCTTTAAGCCTGACAACCAACGACATATCCATGTTATACTTTAGGCAGTCTCTGAAACTCTGCTATGACAACTATGTAAAGCCTGTTTAGAAAAAAAAATAAAAAAATGCTCAATTGCCATGGCTATGTTCTGTGACAATCGTTGCGACAGAGATGGCCACGCAGCCCAACCCAGCCCTTACGCTTTGTCTGAAATCGAGAATTTTGTTTACAGAGTCAGCAAACTTGGAAACAAGGACTCGGGAGAGGTGGGTAATTCAGTCGGTTGGCAGGGAAGAGGACAAAACAGAGAGAAATGCAGGACAATGGATCGGTCTTGTTAAAAACAAACCCTATGAAAGTCACTTTGAGGTTATAATTAATGCGGGGACACCGAGGATTAGGTTACAATAAAAAAAAATAAAAAAAATCTAACCAACGGAAAAACCTGTTACAAGGCTGTAGACTGGGCTTTGACTTGTAAATGACATAAGAATCAATCTACAAAACCCAGAACGGTGGAAAGTCTATGTACTGCCTGCAGCAACCATTCCAAATATTGATCTAATGACAACAAATCATTTTAATCTCATGCTAATAAGTGATTTAACCTCCTTTTGGCAATTGCCTCATTTGCCAAACACTGAAATCAATGTGTTGTCAGTGAGATCATTGCCGACTAGTGGTTAGATCTGAACTTAAGACACAACACCTATAGGATTATACGCGAGGGCCCCTTCACACATCGGACGGGTCCAGACTGAACCAAAATGTATGGGTGGGTGGATGTGTATAGACAGATGGACATCCGCTTAAATCAGAGTCCGCTTATGTCCACAGAAATAAACAAAAAAGGTCTGCATCCTTATTTAAGTAGATGTAGACGATATCGTCTGTTTACATATGTTCCGTTAATGTCCGATTTTAGGCAACAAACATTTTTTGTTTATATTTTTGTCACTTATGTCTAGTTTCTTTGTCACCTATGTTTAGTTTTCAACTGGAAAAACAAGCCCCAATAGCCAGGACGAAACGCGTCCGGGGGCACGGCCGGAGCAACAGTTGAGGCCATCTTTATACAAGATTCCAAGAGCGGTTAAAGAGGCGTCCTCTCTCATATCACATTTGCAAGACTGTAAACTATTGTGGACACCACTCCCCCTTCATACCGGTGAGGCGATTATTGAGCTCCAGCTTGGAGTGGCGCCATCATGCTACATATACTGGAAAAAAAAAATGAACATGTAAAAAACAGATGCGAAAATGGATGTGACCTGAAGACGACCATACAAAGTGATGCGACCTGAATCAGTATTCATCTGTTTTTTCTTAACGCCACCGCTGTGAACGGCCCCTCAAGTATGAGCTGATGTTTTGTTTTATAAGTAGCTCATTTATATCTCCATAGCAATTTTCTCCCTGGGGTCTAAAGACATCCTGAGTCCTTTAACATGGTCACACTCCATAGTGTTCAGCAGGCAATCCATGATCAGATCCTCCTTTGGAGCAGAAAGGGACAGACCTCACTTTTGTGACATCCTTGCCCATACATTTTTTTGTCTGCATTTTGACAGAGGACTGTGGCATATCCATGTTCTATCTATGGGCTACTGGATGTAAATGTGCAGAGGCTTATTCACACTTGCTTTGGCCTCTGAAGAGCGATCTACATTCAGAACTCCCTTCAAAGAGCATTTGGCAGGCAGCGAGGAAGTGTTGCTTGGCCCCCTCCCTTAACCTTTTGAACCTGGCACTAGCACGCTGCAACTGAATGCATTGCACGCAGTTGCAGTGAACTTGAACATAGGCCCCAGTCATTTGAATAGGTTGCACTAAGCAAGTACTATGCCTGCCAAAAACATCAGGGGGTAGAATTCCTGTGAAAAGCATTGTGGCATGTGTACACCACCAGCTGCTGCCCCTGCAGCTGAAGGAGGAAGTGGATGGGGGTGGTAAAAAAAAAAAAAAAAAAAAAAAAAAATGGCTCAACTGCAGGGTTTTACCTTGCGTTAATGCCTTACCTGTGCCCAATCTCAATCCATCACTGTGCCTGTTTACAGCAGCTCTTTCCTCTCTATCAGCTCACAGAGGCAGCATTGGCTCCTGCTGCTGTCAATCAAATCCTGTAAGAAGAGAGTGGGGGTGGGGCTTAGCTGTGCTGTGTGTGTCAACAGACACACACAGCCCGGCTTGGAAGATAGCCTGCAGGTGCACCCCCATAGGAAATGCCCACAGGAGGAGCCCAGAGCGTCAGTGGGGGACCTCAGAAGAGGAGGTATAGGGCTGCTCTGTGCAATAGAGCGCATAAATATAATAGGATTATTTTTTATGTATTATTTTCATTTAAAAAAATAGCTTTACAATAACTTTAAAACCTTCAAATTAAAAGACTTATGTATAAAATAATGCTGTTTGTCCATATGGAAGCTTACAATGAAAAAATACGGGCAAGGTAATAAAACAACACACAAGGAAAAAGGATTATATTTCCTTAAAAATGCAATTTAAAAGTTATTTAGGAAGGTAAATTAGTCTGAGTTATTGTCACATTAAAGTAACCCTATCAGGGCCATCTTGGCTTCAATGAGCTCCAGCAATGAATAGATTCCCAACAAATGTATGGACAGGCTAATCTAAAAAATGCAAATACTGATTTATGTGTGGCCAGCTTAGTGTTGCTTTTTGTTTTTTTATACTTACATTAGAAAAAGAACATGTTATATCCCCCACATATCTCTGCTCCCTCCGCCAGCGCTATTAGGAAAATCTCAAATTGTAAAATTGCTGAAACTTCCTTCCCATCCCAACACATTCCTCCCATCCTCATTGATTCAACCATTAGTTCTCTATACTAGGTGAGTGTTCACGACAGGGTAGGTACAAACAGTATATCAGGTGGCAATTCTTTACACTATATGTAGAATAACTTAAAAAAATTCCAGTCCAATGAAAAACAGGAGACTGCTTTAAAGTGGGCCCATACTTTAGGCCTCATGCACATTGGGCATTTAACACCAGTGCGTGAGATCTCAGGATTTTGGTGCACAACATCCAGTCCTGAATAAAACTCAATGAGAGTCTGAAAGCTGCTTTGGCTGGGCGGGGCACCAAGTGGTACTAATGCTTAGGGAAGTATGTTCCAAGGGACAAATGCCCGACACACCACCAGTCAGCACTATGGGTATTTATCCTTGGGCGCCTACTGCCCTAAGAGTTGGTATCACATGGTGTACTGTCCAGTCAAAGAAAATTTCAGCCTCTATAGTAGACTCTTACAGGCTGCCAGGAGCGGGGTTGGACAGGGTGCCTATGCCTTCTGCCCACACCAAAGCGGCAGGGTTTCATGCACCCAGGCTAAAAATGCCCAATGTACAGAAATCCTAAATGTTGCCCTAAAGCTGTGTATACAGTCTTCATCTAATGGAAACATAAATAGTAAAAGAAAAACTGAAATACAGTGGGTATAAAAAAAGAACACCCCCCCCCTTTAAATCACATTTTGTTGCTTTGCAGCCTGAAGACAGACACAGTTTTTGTTTTATCCAGCTGTATTTACTCATTGCAACTTATAACATCAAAAGTGAAAGATATACCACCACAATCTAAGAAAAAAAAATTAATAAAATCAAAAACAATCATTGAGTTGGAAAAAAGGATCCCCCCTTGTGTCAGTATTTTGTTGAACCACCTTTTGCTTTAATTCCAGCCTTCAGTCTGTTGGGATGTCTCTACTAACTTTGTACATCTAGACTTTGCAATATTTGCCCGCTCTTCTCTGCAGAACTGGTCAACTTCAGTTAAATTTGATAGTGGCCGTTTGTGGACTGCAATCTTCAAGTCATTCCACAGATTTTCAATGGGGTTTAGGTCTGGACTCTGAATAGGCCATGCAAGGACATTCATCTTTTTCTCCTCCAACCACTGTGGGCTCATTGTTGATGTGTGCTTTGGGTAATTGTCATGCTGGAAGGTAAACCTTCTTCCCATTGACAACTTTCTGGTAGATTTTCCTTGAGAATTTGATGGTATGCCCCATCCATTTTTCCTTCTATCTTGACAAGTGCTCCAGTCCATGCTGCAGAGAACCCCCCCCCCCCAATAACAGGCTATTCCCACCTCCATGCTTTACTGTAGGAATGGTGGTATTTGGATGGTGAGCTGGATTGGGTTCCGCCAGACATATAATTTAGTGTGGAGGCCAAATCATTCCATTTTAGTCCCATCTGACCAGAACACCTCTTTCCATGTGGTCTCAGAATCTTCAAGGTGCGTTTTGGCAAAGCTCAGTGGTGACTGCATGTGGCCTTTCTTGAGGAGCGATTTTTTTCTTGCACCCCTCCTATACAAGCCACATTTGCGGTGGATTTGTGATATTGTTGTCACGTGAACACAATGACCATTCTTTGTCATCAATTCCTGACACTGCTTCAGAGTTGCTGTAGGCCTCTTGATAGCCTCGCTGCCAAGTTTCCTCCTGGCTCTTTCATCCAGTTTGTAGCGACGTCCTGATCCAGGGAGGGTCTGTGTTTTACCAAATATCTTTCGCATCTTAATAGACTTCAATCTGCTTCTCTGCATAATTGAAGCCTTTTAATTTTTTCTGTATCCATCTCCTGCCTGTCCACACTTTTATCCTGGAGATCTTTTGTCAGTGCCTTGCCTTCCATAGTTGATTGTTTGAACTGAAATGCTCCAGGAAAGCGCTTTTCATGCTGAGCTATTCACAATGACCACAGCTGATCACAGATGAAAGTCAAATGGCTTTGTGTGCCATTGGGAAGCTGATTTGCTACACCTGATTGAGTTTACAAGTCATTTTTAGGAGGGGGTGAGCCTTTTTTTTTTTCTAACTCAATGATTCTGTTTTTGAATTTATTTATTTTTTTCTGACATGTTGCTGTTAGATCTTTCACTTGGATGTTATAAGATGTATTGAGTGAATACAGATGGATAAAACAAAAACTGTGTGTCTTCATTTCAGGCTGCAAAGCAGCAAAATGTGATTATTTTAAACAGGTAGGATTCTTTTCTATGCCCATTGTACACAGGTTATACAAGTCTCTAGTCACCAAAAGCTGTTGGCTGCATAGTATCTTCTGAAGGAAAGGATCAGCCAATAGGAAACCAAAAGCCTGGAGCTTTGGTCACATGGCATCTGCTGAAGGGAAAGACCAGTCAATATGATTTTTCAGCAGATGTCAAAGGAGCAAATGCCTAGATGTCAGGACGGAGTCTGGAGCAGCATTTTCTTATGGATCAGGTCTCACAAGCTTTGCTGACAGCAGAGGGGAGCCACTGGCTCCTGCTACTCTCAATGAGAACAGGGGGGTGGGGGGGGGGGGGGGTGGGGGGGGCTGAGACACACTATGTGTATCAATGGACACAAAAAGCGCAGCTCACAATTGAGCCCACATGTCTGCCCTCCTCGCGAGTGGCTTGCTATGGGAGCAGATAAAGCAGAAGGAACTGTTGAGACCACTGGCTGAGGTCCCCAGAAGAGGAGATTCAGGGCCACTGAGTAAAACTTGTTATTTTATTTAAAAATGGACTTTATTATTATTATACAGGATTTATATAGTGCGCCAACAGTTTGCGCAGCGCTTTATAATAGACTTTCCAATCATTTGAATGCTAAATCGATGTCCTTTAGGGCCTTTTAAAAGGGTTGTCTATGAAAGATTTAGGTACAAACGTTTGTTGCCGTTTCATGGGCTCAATATGTTGGGTATCTACTCTGAGCAACTTCACTTTTTATATTTTATCAAAATATTGAGTAATACATTACATTTGCACACCCTAAAATGAACTTTTTTTATGGAAAATTTGCACTTTTTTATTTTGTGAAAATATTGTGTGATAGGAAAAAAAATGTAACTATCTCCATTTTATTCTGCAGGGTATTTTCAGAAAAAAATATATTTGTGGATTATGATGAATATTCAGGTCTAAAATCATTTTTTAAACATACGTGAAAAAAAAGCAAAAATGGGTCTGACAGAGAAACCGTTAAAAGGCAAAAAAATAAAAATAAACACCTTTCAAAAAAACCTTTTTTTAACAAGTGAGCCGTGTTAAGGCCTTGTTCTTTTTGTATGTTTTGTTTACCACTTTTTTATATATACGTAGATTACAGCTTCACCTAGCAGAGCTTATGTGACTAAGATGTGTTTTATTGCAGACAGCTTCTCTGTTTTGTAGTTTTTTCTTTGCTTTTTTTTTTTTTTTTTTTACCACGGTGGTTCTCCGTCATCCTCTCTTCTTGTCTTGCCCGCAGCGCCTAATATAAACACACATCAGACAGCTTCCTGTTCAGCTCTAATTTCAAAGCCGTCAATGTGGCAGATATGGCTGCTTAGTCTAAAGCTGCAGGTGAAAAGGACAGGTGCCTAAAGCCATCCGTAAGAAGTGCTTTGTCGTCTCGGGAGTTGGAAGGCTGTGTTTGAAACCTGCATCCTCCTGCTAAAGATACAACAGCAGATTTCCGCAGACTTCTTAGATTAAAGGACCATGGAAAGCGCTCTTCGCATTTCTACCTGCCATGTAAGCTCAAGGAAGTATCAGAGAGAGCCATTGCTCCAGCAAAGGAACATTTCAGGGCCTACTTAAAAAGAGGCGGTTTTTTTGTTTTGTTTTTTTACTTCATAAAGCCGAGTCATAGACTTGCATCGTTATTTTT
This sequence comes from Staurois parvus, assembly GCF_062004578.1. Lineage (NCBI taxonomy): Eukaryota > Metazoa > Chordata > Amphibia > Anura > Ranidae > Staurois > Staurois parvus. Next base: position 4,999,115 of record NW_028318862.1, read on the forward strand.
GGGTACATTGTGACTTCACCAGAATGCATTAGCAAATTCTGCTGATTCTTTGTAGAGAGCTTCAGGAATGTGGATTTTAGGTGGAGTTTAGACACTTCGCTCTTTGGGTATTCTTGTATATGAATTTGTTTATTAATAAGAACTGCTTGTTATTTTAGGCAAAATTGTCTTTTTCCACCATGAGGACAATTATATTATTTTCTGTTGCTTTTAGATGTGCATGTGAAAGATATGGGTACAAACAACTGTGAGTGTAGACCTCCTTGCTTGCCTTTATCCAGCGTTGGGACTCAATTCCTCCCTCTGACAACAATGGGGTATTATTCCTCCCACTGACACCAATGATGGACCAAATATTCTCCCTCTGACACCATTGACAGGGCACTATACCTTTGATAACACCAAAGATAGGGCACTATTCCTCCCCCTTACACCAATGAGGGGGCATTATTCCTCCCACTGATACAAACAATGAGGCTCTATTCCTCCTACTGACACCAATGATGGGGTCCTCCCACTGATACTATTCCTCCCACTGATACAAATGATGGGGCATTATTCCTCCCACTGATAAATGATGGGGCACTATTCCTCCCACAGACACCAATGATGGGGCACTATTCCTCCCACTGATAAATGATGGGGCACTATTCCTTCCACTGATAAATGATGGGGCACTATTCCTCCCACTGACACCAATGATGGGGCACTATTCCTTCCACTGATACCAATGATGGGGCACTATTCCTTCCACTGAAGCAAACAATGGAGCACTACTCCTCCCACTAACACCAATGATGGGACACTATTCCTCCCACTAACACCAAATGATGGGGCACTATTCCTCCCACTGACACCAATGATGGGGCACTATTCTTCCCACTGACACCAATGATGGGGCACTATTCCTTCCACTGATGCAAATGATGGGGCACTATTCCTCCCACTGACACCAATGATGGGGCACTATTCCTTCCACTGATGCAAATAATGGGGTATTATTCCTCCCACTAACACCAAATGAGGAGGTACTATTCCTTCCACTAACAGCAAATGATAAGGAACAATTCCTCCCACTGACACCAATGATGGGGCACAATTCCTCCCACTGAAACCAATGATGGGGCACAATTCCTCCCACTGAAACCAATGATGGGGCACAATTCCTCCCACTGAAACCAATGATGGGGCACAATTCCTCCCACTGAAACCAATGATGGGGCACAATTCCTCCCACTGAAACCAATGATGGGGCACAATTCCTCCCACTGAAACCAATGATGGGGCACAATTCCTCCCACTGAAACCAATGATGGGGCACAATTCCTCCCACTGAAACCAATGATGGGGCACAATTCCTCCCACTGAAACCAATGATGGGGCACTAATCCTCACACGGACATCAACAATGAAGCTCTATTCCTCCCACTGACACCAATGATGGGGCACTATTTCTTCCACTAATACCAGTGATGGGATACTATTCCTCTTCCTCCTAATCACAGGGGTGTTGTATTATTTTTTTACTCCCACTGACCATCAAGCCTGAGGCATTATTTAAACTGACCGGACACAGTCTGGCCCCACTAAAATCTGAAGGACAGTAAACTGGCCCCTTGTTTGGAAGGTTTGGAGACCCCTGGTCTAGACCATTAAAAATGTATTGGTGCTCAATATAATTTTTTTTTTTGTTTAGTAAAATATCTGTACAGTATTTATCTACACCTCTGCCTATCACCCATCAAATATGTTCTTTCTCTGTCTATACAAGCCAATACAACAGAATCCGTATGTATGCATCAGTGTCAAGTTATGCTGGGAAAGCTGTACTTATTCTTGATGCTTTTCATGGACGAATTCACTTCAGTAGAAAGGTGGTTACATGCATACTGATATCTAAAATCTTATGTACATTTAAAAACAATGGGGATAGAGGTCACCACTGTCACTTGTGTATAATTTGTATGCGCCCTCTGGGTTAGGAACCCCAGGACAATATATGAAGGTAATCACTCATATGAAGTAAATCTCATTGATTCTATTACGTTTATACAAATAGAGGGGGGACTTACTCGAGGACCAAGTAAAGTACACTTCAGGATATTATAGGTTAATTCTGAAGTTGTATAGATAACTAAATTCACTTCTTCCAATGTCCTACTGAGTCCACGGCACAATATTTCCACTGTCAGTCCAAGTATTAAAGTCTAAATGGTAGTGGTCTCCTACATGGGCTACCAATGACACCTGACTAGTAATTAGTTAGGTGTCATTAGCAGCCCATGCTGGAGACCACTATAACTTAGACGTTAATACTTGAATTGACAGTGGACATAACATGCAGAGGACTTACGTGATAGGACATTGAAAAAAAGTGAATTCAGTGACCTATACAACTTCACTAAAATAAACAGAAAAGCACTTAGCAAGGTTTGCCTGGTTTTTGGTTCATGTGCTGAGTCCAATTCATTTTAGAGTAAGTCTGATTCTGACAGTCACCGGCCCTCAAAAATTACTCTTTGCATTCTGGCACTCCAGTTGAAAACAAGAGCTTCAGCTGCTACTAACAGAAGCTTTTTGTGAACCACCAAGAGGGTATCACTGAGCATTCCCCATCCCAATCAAGAGCGCTGAGGGGTGCAAAAAAAAAAATGTTATGATACTCCCTTAAGCCAGATTTTCTAAATATATATTTCTGAATGATTATGTTTTACAGTCTGACAACCAACATATAACACAGAATGAAACCACTGTTTGATAGAGAACAAATGTGATATAAATTAGACACATACATCACTTACTGTAGATGTGATGTGGCCAGCCTGCCTCTGGACATTATAGCACAGGCATGGGTGGTTAAAACTGTCTAATTTTCCTATAAAAGTGGGCATACACTAGTTATGAATGTAGTGTTATCATATTAGGATCTATGGAATATGCATAGATTTTGGTTTTGTCAGTTAAAGAAAATGGCAGACACAATGAGGGGAATTTATCAAAACTATCAAAAATGATGCACTGATTTATCGGCCGAAAATAGCGTTATTACCCTGGTGCTGATAATTCAGATTTTTATTGCGATATATATATATCCATCTCCCATCGTTTGATGGAAATTAAAATGATCAACCTACAGTGCATCAAATTCAAAAGACACCCTGAAAATCAAAGTGAAAAAAATGATGCAGCAGACTAGTCCATTTTGCTGAAATTTCATTGCAGCAACTCAAAATGGTGCTCAGTGGTTTGTATGGCCCCCACGTGCTTGTATGCATGCCTGACATCGGGCCATGCTCCTAGTGAGATGACGGATGGTGTCCTGGGGTGTTTCCTCCCAGATCTGGACCAGGGCATCACTGAGCTCCTTGACAGTCTGAGGTGCAACCTGGCGGCGTCGGATGGACCGAAACATGATATCCCAGAGGTGTTCTATTGGATTTATGGATTTAGGTCAGGCGAGGGTGGGGGCCAGTCAATTGTATCAATTCCTTCATCCTCCAAGAACTGCCTTCATACTCTCACCACATGAAGCCGGTAATTGTAGTGCACCAGGACCCACTGCACCAGCATAGGGTCTGACAATTGGTCCAAGAATTTCATCCTGATACCTAATGGCAGTCAGGGTGCCATTGTCTAGCCTGTAGAGGTCTGTCTGTCCCTCCATGGATATGCCTCCCCAGACCATCACTGACCCACCACTAAAACGTTCATGCTGAATGATGTTACAGGCAGCATAACATTCTCCACGGCTTCTCCAGACCCTTTCACGTCTGTCACATGTGCTCAGGGTGAACCTGCTCTCATCTGTGAAAAGCACAGGGTGCCAGTGGTGGACCTGCCAATTCTGGTTTTCAATGGCAAATGCCAATCGAGCTCTGTGGTGCCGGGCAGTGAGCACAGGGCCCACTAGAGAAGTCTGAAGTCTGTTTCATTCACACCAGTGGCTTGCTGGAGGTAATTTTGTAGGGCTTTGGTAGTACTCATCCTGTTCCTCCTTGCACACAGGAGCAGATACTGGTCCTGCTGATGGCTTAAGGACCTTCTACGGTCCTGTCCAGCTCTCCTAGAATAGCTGCCTGTCTCCTGGAACCTCCTCCATGCTCTTGAGACTGTGCTGGGAGACACAGCAAACCTTCTGGCAATGGCACATATTGATGTGCCATCCTGGAGGAGTTGGACTGCCTGCACAACCTCTGTAGGGTCCAGGGATCGCCTCATGCTACCAGTAGTGACACTGACCCTAGCCAAATGCAAAACTAGTGAAAAACAGAAAAGATGAGTGAGTATGTATATATATATATATATATATATATATATATATATATATATATATATATACATATATACACAAGTGTTTTTGTGGATAGATGATATGTGGAGGAATGTTTTCGTGGATAGATGATATGTGGAGGAATGTTTTTGTGGATAGATATGTGGAGGAATGTTTTCGTGGACAGATGATATGTGGAGGAATGTGTTCGTGGCTAGATGAAATGGGGAGGAGGTTTTTTTTCATGGAGGGTTGATATGAGCTGCGTCTCACAGCTTGTCCCTCCACACAAGATCCAAATCCAATAAATGTCATGGACTTGAAAATTTTGGAGAAATGAGAGTAAAATTGTTCAGCAAGACTTCTCTATTCTCTCCTCTGAGTTTTGAGTTGTTAGATCTCATTACATATATAGTGAAGAGCCAATTATCCAGCGAATGTGTCAAAGCAAGTTTAACTGCAGTCAGTATTTGTGTTTTTGTGTGTTAATTTTATTTGCATTTATATCCATTTGAATAATATATGTGAGTCAAAAGAGAAGGTTGCAGGCTCTTGACACCACAGCAATGGGTTACAGAACAGGAAAATGTCTTAATTCCCATTCCTCATAGTGAGACCTTGCAGCCTGATGATAAATAATGTCTCATCCCATAATGAAGACATGATGGTACTTATACATGCTACTTCTAGAAAGAGAAACAACCAGCACACTGTATCTCTGTATAGGGCAACATTATCCACCTCCTTATTGACCGCTCGTGAAGGTGCTCAGGTGTGGGATAGCGATAAAAGGCTTCCCGCTTTCTTTAAATAAAATTTATTCCAAGATGCTTCCTCCTTACAGGCCGATAGCCCCCCGCTCCAACTCTCCAATCAATCATAACCCAATTGTGACCGGCTTGTGGCTTTGGCTGAATGCAGGACATCATATTGAAGGGCTCTTCTATCGGACAGAGGTATCATGGGAGGACAAATGCAAGTCAAGATCTCTGGGATATTTGGCTGCACAGACCTTTTTGGTTACTTTTTGCCACAATTTAAAGGAACACCATTATGATACTTCGGTAACTATATATACTGTAGTTAATATCTGTAATTATAGTGTTCACTATAAATACTTGTTTACACCAGTCTTTATGTATGGTCTTCTCCTCCTTGAAATGCAGACCAAGCTGTCCAGCAAAAGCGACTGTTGAATGGCTCGGAACACATCATATTGCACTTTTGGGGGTGATTGCAATGGTCATCTTTTATTCATACGGTTAAAAAAAAACCCGTTCCTGTAGCGGTGTTGAGTCAGATGGAGCGGGGCATTTATTTATTAGTTTCTTACTTAAAGTTGATCAAAAACTACCCTGTCCACAGTGTGACAACGCTGCAGTGTTTCAACTGCAGAAAGAACAGTGTTGTCACCCTGTTAAAGGAAGTGGAAAATCAACAGATATACCATCAGGATCAACAGGAAATAAAACTATGTTATGGTTGGGAACTAAAAAAAAAAAAAAAAAAAAAAAAGCCATTGTTGTTAAAGTCAATCACAGACTGCAGTATATATTTCATTTTTATTATGCCCATAGTTATACTTTAATTAGAATTACATTTACAGTAAAACATTTTTTCTGTTACTTTTCTCACAATTTGTTTATCCAAGAAGTGCGACACCTTCCAAGCCAATGATCCCCATTGCACAGACATCTGAATTTTCACACTGTGTTACTACTGAAGATTTATTACCTCTTATCAATTGGCAACTTAACTCTGCATTTCACATATTACTTTATTTACATTTAAAATGTCTGGTGCTGGAGGGGGGATTGGATTTGAAATCCCCCCACCACACCTTCTAGTCCACTCTCCTCCCCAAGCACCCCCCAGTACATATCTGCAGCATATTTCTGCCCCCCTCCCAAAGCGCCCCCCCAGTATGTATCTGCCCCCCCAGCACAAGGCCACTCCCTTCCCAAAATGCCCCCCCCCCCCCCAGAACATATCTTCCCCTCCACCCCACCTTCTAGCACAAATCCTCTCCCCTCCCAAAGCACCCCCAAATACGTATCTGACCACCCCACTCCCCAGCACAAGTCTGCTCCCCTCCCAAAGCACCCCCCTTCCCAGTATGTATCTTATCCCCTCCCACTCCCCAGCATAAGCCCAGTCCTCTCCCGTAGCATCTCCCCAATAAGTATCTGTCCCCCCCAACACAAGTCCCCTTTCCTTTCAAAGTTCCCTTCCCAAGCACATATCCACCCCCAAGTTCTCTCCCCTCCCAAAGCACCCCCCAGTACATATATGACTCCCGCACCCTCCCAGCACAAGTCCATTATCTTACCAAAGCACCCCCCCAGCACTTATCCTCTGTCACACCTTCTAACACAAGTCCTCTCCCCTCCCAAAGCCCCCTCAGCACATATCTGACCCCCACCCCGCCTTTTAGCACAGGCCCTCTCCCCTCCCAAAGGCCCCCCCTCGCAGTACATATCTGACCCCCCCGCCTCCTAGCACAGGTCCTCTCCCCTCCCAAAGGCCCCCCCTCGCAGTACATATCTGACCCCCCCCCCCCCCGCCTCCTAGCACAAGTCCTCTCCCCTGCCAAAGGCCCCCCCTCACAGTACATATCTGACCCACACCACGCCTTTTAGCACAGGTCCCATCCCCTCCCAAAGGACCCCCCCTCGCAGTACATATCTGACCCCCCCCCCACACCCTGCCTCCTAGCACAGGTCATCTCCCCTCACAGTACATATCTGACCCCACCACCCTGCCTCCTAGCACAATTTCTCTCTCCTCCCAAATCACCCTCCCAAGTATATATCCATTCCACACTGTACCCCACATTCTAGCACAGGTCCTCTACCTCCCAAAGTGGCCAGTTCCCTCATCCCCTGGACATACCCAAAGCCTGGATTTTGATTAACCATGCTCCTTAAGCCCCTTCCACTGAACAGTTTGGCCAAACCCATAAAAAAACACACAGCTCCTGGCTTTTTTTTTTTTTAGCTGGCTCCTAGATCCAAAGCAAATTTGTCAGGCCCTGGCCTAAGGTGCTTGCACTAGTCACCATTCATTCTCATCATTTAAACCTTTTTTCTGCACGGGAGAAAAAGAACTTGCTAGAAAATTTAGCTTGTGTGGAGATATAGAAAAAATACAATAAAAAGAAAAAAAAACCCAAAACAAAAACAATGCAATAAAAAAATGTATAGTCTGAATCCCATCATTACAAGTATTAATCGCATACAATTTACCTACAACTGTATTTTCTTTCCACAAGGCGCAATTATAGACAAACGTGCCTCGTCTTTGGAGCAAATTGCTCAATAATTATTCCATATGAATCACACAGAACCAAGCCCACCCTTTGCAGACCCCATTAAACAGCAGGAAGCAGTAAAGAAAATTCAGCAGATCTTTCAATCTTTGAAAACCCGATTAGGACATTGGGGACCTGAGCCATGCAGAAATTGCTTAAAATCCAATAAATATAATGCACAAACATTAACCTGGAATGTTCAGGTCTTAAACGATCTCTTAACGGAAGATTTCATTATATATTGGCAGAAAGTTATTGTATTTAAAGCCTGCCATGAAGAAAATGGTCTTTTAACTCCTTTTGGCCTTTTGTTTGTATATTTCAGTTTATAGAATACCGCTAAGAGCTATTTAGGTGTAACCTGGTCATAGAACACAACTTCGGACGTTTCTAAAAGCAAACTTTACTTACCGTTTATAAAATCCCCACACCTCCAACAGTCATGTATGGAAAAAACAGAAGTGTTAGGGCCAGTTCACACGACATGCGTTTCAGTTGCTTTTTTTCTACATCCAAAATGCACAGAAAGCAGGTGATATGGTTGTCAATGTCAGTCTTCATGCACGCTGTACGTTTTTAGAACGCTGGTAATGTTAGCTGTGTAAAGTCACATTAAAAACTTGAGTTTTTCAGCTTTTTTGCATTAGCGTTTAGTCGCGATTAGCGGTGTTTTTCCAGGTTGGCGTCTTTAGGTTTTTTTACCCCCAAAAAATTTATTTTTGGTAAAAAAAAAAGTCCAAAAACGCCAGTTTGCGTCATTTTACCGCATTAGAGCGTTTTTACAGCTAAAAAAACTCCTCTAGAAACCCACTAGACCTGGGGTTTTTTCCAGCCAAAAAACATTGATTCCAGTCTATGTGTGTATGGACTCATAGGATAACTTGCTGGGGAGTTTGGCTTTTGATGTTTTTTTCTACAGCCAGCAAAAACAGCCGCTGTAAAAATGTCAAGTGTGCAGGAGGACTCATAGGATAACTTGCTGGGGAGTTTGCTGGCTGTAGAAAAAAACATCAAAAGCCAAAAACAGCCGCTGTAAAAATGTCAAGTGTGCATGAGGACTCAGAGTTCACATCAGTCTCCTAGATTGTAAGCTCCAAGGATCAGGGCCCTCCTAACCCTCTTGTATTGAACTGTATTGTTGCTGTATTGTCTCCCGTTATATTGTAAAGCGCTGAGCAAACTGTTGGCGCCATATAAATCCTGTATAATAATAATCAGTGCTTGCAGTTCCAGTGGGTTCCAGTTGCAGAAATAACCTGAAATATGGTGGATTTTTTTTGCACAGAACGTGGTAAAAACACATCAAAAAGGCACTGGAACTCACCAAAAACACACTGGAATAAACATGTCCATATTAAAATTGAAGAAATAGAGAGGAGTAAAATATTAACTGGAACGCATCAAAAACGTACTGGAATGTGCCAAAAACGCGTCAAAAACATGCATGCGGAAACGCATCTGGAAAGCGTTTCTATAGTGTGAACCGACCCTTGAAGCAGAACTGAACCCAATGATTTACCGTTTCCCAAAGGCATGCCGTGAAGAACTGTCATCAAGTGGCTAGTGTCATGACTGATCACATGTGCAGCACCGCGAACACTGCAGATCAAACAAAGGCTAAGATGGCAGCTTTCTTGGCTGTAAAGGAGAGGAGGCCTTAGTTAAACTTTACTACCTGTCTTTAAAGTAGTAGTATTTAAACTCGGCTTTAAAATGTTCATTTTGTGGCCCCCCAGGTGGGTTATGCCATAATGTGCTAGTATGCATGGAATATTAGTACATTGTGGCAGACTTACCTGTCAAATGGTGCTCTCCAGCGCTGCGGTGGGATCTATATGGAGAGCCCCTGGCGCTTTCATCTTCGTCCGGTCTTCCTTTTGGTTCCTGTGCCTTTGGCCTTGCGATAGGCTGAGCCGCAATGACGTCACTCCCACACATGCGCACGGATCAGGGCTGTAAATTTAGCTGAGCTGCACATTTACAGCTCAGTGTACATGACAGCTGACAGGCAGGAGGATGCATGGCTGAAGAGACCAATAGGATCCCCTCTGTCATAAATACCCTGCATATCAGCAACCTTTTAAAAATTGACTTTACTTCCACCTTAAAGTGGAACTTCACTCTCTCAATCAGCATTGACTATTTTTAATCCTTATGCTGCTAGCCTTCATATCTATATAGGAAAGTAAATCATATTAACTTGTTTTAAACTTTTATTTTTCAGTTACTTTCTGGTTTCCAGGCCTTGGCATATGATGTCATACATCCCAGGAGTCTTCAGGAGAGGTGGAGGAGGGGGTTTTCTTAGCTAAGCACGCCCTTCTGCCTGCACACCTGAGCTAAGGGCAGGTGGATTCCAGGAAGGAAATCCTACATGAATCATCTGCCCTTACTCAAGATGGCCACTGCCAGAAATGCTGGGGGGGGGGTTCAATGTGATTTCTCATCAAAATAAAAACATGGAGACCTGAATGAAAGAAAGATTTTGCTCAGAATATTAAAAATGAATCAAACAGCATTTGTGGTTTGTTGTGCTTAGATGCAGCGTAGTTCTACTTTAAAGAGACCCAAATGAGAGAGTCACTCTAAAGCACCCCTAAAAATGAGATTTATTGAATAAAAAGTAGTATACTCACAAAAGAATAAAATCAAAGGCACATAGCAAAAAAGACAGCATGGTCCAATCTCCCTAGATGGTGGCTGTTGGGGGAATGTAGGCCTCCTAATGGCGGACGCGTTTTGAGGCAGAACCTCTTCCTCAGCTTTGTGAGTATACTTACTTTTTATGCAATAAATCTCATTTTTAGAAGGCAATGCACTAGGCCCGTGTGCCCTCTGTTTGTTTCTTTGTACACAGCTTCTTTGGATTTCCCTGGTCCGTCGAGGGCAGCAAGGCTTGCATTCCCAATAAGTACTCCATGTGGGGTTACTGACATTGTGGAGCTCATCGTCCAGCGCAGGAATTTCAGCATTCATTTGCTCATTATTATTATACAGTATTTATAAAGCGCCAACAGTTCGCTCAGCGCTGTACATTACAAAGGGGGACAGAACAGGCAACAGTATGATAACAATACAATGTGATACATGAGGGGATCGAGGGCCCTGCTCCTTGGAGCTTACAATCTAGGAGGGAGGGGATAGTGGTACAGGAGGAGATAGCTGCGGGGGATGGAGTGGTAGGAAGAGTGAAGGAGGTCGGCAATTAGCAGGGGGTGGGGTAGGCTCCCCTGAAGAGGTGGGTTTTCAGGGTGCGCCTAAAGGAGAGGAGAGTAGGTGATAGTCTGATGGGTTGGGGTAGGGAGTTCCATAAGATGGGTGACACCCTGGAGAAATCCTGGAGGTGGGCATGGGAGGAGGAGACCAGGGAACCAGAGAGAAGGAGGTCTTGTGAGGAGCGGAGTGTGCGTGTTGGGTGGTACTTGGATATTAGGTCGGTGATGTAATTTGGGGCAGTATGGTGGACAGCTCATGCTTTTTTATCACTCTAAAGCCCCCCTCCTGGCCCACTTATGCTCACTTTTCCCACACTCCTATGTTGCTGTGAAGTCCAAACCCTGTTGATGATGTCACTCCCTCAGCTAACAAAGTTCAGGCCTATAGATTGGGCATTCAGGTCCAAGCACGTGCTTCCCATTATCTTGGAGGTACCAGGTATTTGTGGCTGTATCCATGGAGTGGTGGGGGAGCAAAGCTTTTTGTTTCTAGCAACTGGTCTCCTCTTCGAAGCAACCACAGGCCTTGGAGAATCCATGGGGTGTCCATGCTGCATGTAGAGGCTTTCCAGGGGTTTGTTATAAGGACTCCTAACACTTTCATATTTCTAAGATAACATTAACATAAATAAAACGGAGAATGGAGGAAGAGAGACAGACCGGTGGAGAGGGGCGAGCGGGTCTAAAGCTTTCACAGGCACTTGAAGATGAAATCATTAGGAGCCTTGCAGGAACGATCAATGCAGTCCCCATTGCCCTGTACATTTACAGAAAAGTATCTCTGATGTAATAATCGCTCATAAACATACAGAAATTGGGTTACAATCACTTCCAAGTCCTGCCAAACAATGGCTGAGAAAAAAATGAAGCTCCGTTTTAATTAGCAGCACTGAGAAGTGATCGCGTAATCGTATGCACCAGGCATCTGTACATAAACGAGAAGTGCTGAACCTCTCCCAGGGTCAGCATCCATCCAAAAATAAAAGACAACCCTCTACTTGTGTGTAAAAAAAAAAATTCAGACACCCCAGTCGGATGCCACCTTTGTGTGAGCGATCACTAAACAGAGTCAGACATGTGTCTATAGCTAAAGATGGGGAGGTGGAGTCTGAGGCAGAACATGGCATCAGGAATAATGTCACCATTTATGATGTAATACCTGCAAGTACATCTGTTAGACTTTAAATTGACCTATGCTCCTGTAGAGCCCCTTGGATCCAAGGCTCAGACTGTACATGGAGTCTATTGTCTACAGCCCTGCTGCCCACCCTACGGACCTTTGGCATTTTTTGTTCCGCTCTCAGGGTCCCTCTAGACTCTCATCTGAATTTTACTTTTGCCCTGTTATTGGATGTGTACTGAGGCGTGCCTGGTACAAAAATCAGGAACAGCCAACACATTTTTGGGTAAAAGATCCAACCATGAGTAGATAGATATACACACACAGAACCCCAGTGCACAGGAACCACCTCCAAAAATTTAGGACGCCCTGTGGGTGGGGCGAAACGCGGCGACGCACTTCCGGTCTGCCGTACGGACGTCCCGTGTCATATCCGGTGAGTGGAACGCACGCCGAGCGGTGCGTTCCAAGCGGCCATCTTGAATACTGTTTGAATGTTATCCTGTCATCCCCTGCTGATCAGACTGTGAGGTCTCTACTATGAAGCTTGGAAACACTGGATTTTATGTGAGCCTATGGAGGCAATAAAATGCTGTTTTTTCATCTGACAAATGTGAGCGGTCTGGCTATGCTTTTTTAGCAACACATTAGTATTAGCAGGATTACACTATTTTATATTTCTTTCCCTTGCACTGCTGTGGAGTCTGGAGTGAGGACAAGGCAGGAGCCAGTGGAAGAAATTCTTCCCAAATCCTATATGGTGGTAAGGAGTCCAGGAGGCTTAGCGGGGGCTAGGGATCCCTATATATCCCAAAAGGTGTATTACTCACCTTTATCTGGTGGGTGCGGCTAATATTGTTTTTTTCACTGGTGAATACTGGAAGTATTCTCCTGGTTTGGACATTTAGTTTTTTCTATTATTTATTTTTTCACCACTTGCTTTGGGAAAAGGACTTTTATATAATTTTTTATAAAATATATATTTTTTGATTTGGGACAGATTTATTGATTTTATCACTCTCAAAGTTTACAATATTTGAAGGGGTTTATTTGCGCTGTTTTTTGTGCTTTTAAAAGATCCTACCACCATGTTAAAATCACAACAGAATGCACTAGGATCTGTGTTGAGGCATTAATGTCTCCTAAGGCAGGTGAAAGCTTCGTTTGTCACTATCAGAGAGGTAGCAGTCTAGGATTAGAGCAGAGTCTACCTATATTATATTTCAACCATGGATCTGCTTCTTTGACGGAAAAAAATCACTTTAATGTAGATCCATCGGAACCAACTTTTACTTCTATCATTCCAGGGCTATCATACACATACATCAGGTATAGCCCTGTTATAGCAGTGATCTCTAGTAGTCTCATCTGAGTCTCCTGAACCATGTCCCCAGTTTGCAACAAGTACTACCGCATGTTCACAGTCCCTGACAGTCTCCTGCATCATGTCTACACCGTCTGAAATCTCTTGTAGCAGACCCATAGTCTCTAGACCGCCTCTTGTAGCAGGTCCGCACTCTTAGACCGCCTCTTGTAGCAGGTCCGCACTCTCAGACCGCCTCTTGTAGCAGGTCCGCACTCTCAGACCGCCTCTTGTAGCAGGTCCGCACTCTCAGACCGCCTCTTGTAGCAGGTCCGCACTCTCAGACCGCCTCTTGTAGCAGGTCCGCACTCTCAGACCGCCTCTTGTAGCAGGTCCGCACTCTCAGACCGCCTCTTGTAGCAGGTCCGCACTCTCAGACCGCCTCTTGTAGCAGGTCCGCACTCTCAGACCGCCTCTTGTAGCAGGTCCGCACTCTCAGACCGCCTCTTGTAGCAGGTCCGCACTCTCAGACCGCCTCTTGTAGCAGGTCTACACTCTTTGACCATCTCTTGTAGCATGTCTACACTCTTTGACCATCTCTTGTAGCATGTCTACACTCTTTGACCATCTCCTGTAGCAAGGCAGTAATCTCTTACCATCTCCTGTGGTATGCCCGCAGTCTCTGACCATCTTTTATCATGCCCATAGTCTTTGATTACATCATGTTATCTGGAAAGTTGACCATCACAGGTCTACAAAAGTTGATTTAAAAAGCAGCAGTATGGCCAAATCAAGGACGTACTGCTGCTTTAAATAAACAAGCAACAATACAATCACATCTTTAGAGGAGAGCCACAGAGCAGTTATTCAACTAACTGTTAATCTGCAAGGCTGGTCTTCCAACCTGCCCCTTGTGATTTAGGACTACAAGGAAGCATGTCATTGTGCTCCTCTGGGTGATCAATGTACATTGTGGGATTTCAACAAACTTTGTTGCAGATTCCTACCAAACCATCTGATATCAGTGGATATACTCTGTGTTCTAATGAGGAAAGTGGCAGGGTCTGTATCCCTTCAGAAGTGATTATCCCTTTGGGAGTATCTTACCAATACTGCCCTTTTTGCTGCAGAGGATGCCTAAAATATGACTAGTATCTTAGTGCAGAATTCTGGGAAAATCAGTGAGCCAATCACACAAGCAGGAAATTACATTTCTGTGAGCGTTCTGTACACCAACAGTGTACAGAACACCTCTAGGTTGCCATATAGTATTGCATTGTACAGAAAATTGCAGCACTACAAACTGAAAAAGAGAGATCATTTTTTAAAACATTCAACTACAATATGGCTTGCGTGGCAATTGTATATTTTTTTATTTGCGGCTTAGTTTTTTCCACAAAAGTGGCGTTACCCTTTAAGGCTAAAGCTCAGTATTAACAACTGACTCAAACCAAAACCCAACTGCAAAAGAGACAACAAAAGCATCTCTATAGAAAATTAGGGAAGGGAAAGAACATGTTATGATTCTTGTATTTTTCCACACTGGTGTCACGGGGACAGACAGTAAGGTGAAATAGCTCTAATGGTGTCAGGGGAAAAACCTGACAAATGAACTCCAGCCATTAAGTTTTAATATAGAGTAAGAAAGTCCGATAAGAATAGTCAGCAACCTGGGTTCAGACTATCCTGTAGTGAAGTCCTTGTGGCAAAAGGGCAGGAAGAAGCACCTAAGTACCCTATAAAAGGGTAACGTGTGCATCCTGGTAATCCACATAAGACTAAGCTCTGAGTGGCTGAATTTTTTGTGCCAAGTTTGAAAAGTAAAGGGATTACATTCCAAACATAGCTCAGTTTTTACAGTAATAGTCAAAGATACAGGGTGACCCTGTCTCACCTGTCCATGACACACAGCTTCCTATGTAAAGTGCAAGCTTTCCCCATCACAGTGCGCATACCACTGAAGGGGTCTTTAGGGTCTTGGTTCCATAGGTATGGACCACAACCCTGGACCTGCATAGCACCCTGCGGCTAACTACTTGTGTTGCACAAAATGCCAAGGTGAAGGCACAAGCAGGATCTAGTGCCCTAAGCAACACTACAGGTTGTCCCCATAGCATGAGGTCCAGGCAGGGGTGGACTGACCATTTGGAAACTTGGGCACTGCCCAAGGGCCCGGGGTCAGTAGGGGGCCCCATGAGATACCCCTGGTACCTTTTTCATAGGCTTTTTTGAGTTTGGGCAAGGACACAGGGGCCCCATGATCCCCTATTGCCCGGGGGCCCCATGAGTTGTCAGTCCGCCCTTGGGTCCAGGTATGGCTCCCAAGGCTTTTGGTTCCTCCTAGCCTCCCAAGGCTGCACCACTTCTATTGTGCTATTAGAAGACAAAAAGGAGTTTACTGAAAAGTCTGAAGAGAACATAATAAGCTAGGTAAGCTAGAGCAGGCCATAGATGATGCGATTGTCTTCCCTGTAACTTGTAGATGGAGGAATCCCTCCTGTGGAGCTATTGTGTTCTCCTGGCAGGTGGACATGGGGAGCATGATTATTGCTAGAGGCTATAGCCACAGGCAATAATTGCATGCTAGAAATCGGACATGTTAGTTGTACCCAAGTCGATCCATCGATTGTCTTTTGGTACAATCAGCCTGCCCATACATGGACTGAATCTCGGCCGGTTCAGCAAGGACCAGCCGAGATTCAATTCATGCATGGGCGGGATGATGCAAACCATGTATGGCCGTATTAAGAGTAATATCTCCATATGAGAGAAAAGGTCCGTCACCTTAGGACAGTAGTAAAAAATTTGGGACTCATGGAATGGGGTAGGGTTATAAGGGAGACGCCCATGTGCAGTGTCCTCAAAAGCTTTGCCAGTGTCCAACGACCTGAAGGTACAAACCTATTATGCATGGTCTATGAATACTCAGCCCGTGTTCCGTACTGTATGACTAGGATAAAAAGCTTTGCCAGTGTCCAATGACCTGAAGGTATGCGCCTATAACCCATGGTCAATGAATACTCAGCCCGTGTTCTGTACTGTATGACTAGGATTAAAAAGCTTTGCCAGTGTCCAATGACCTGAAGGTACAAGCCTATAACCCATGGTCTATGAATACTCAGCCCGTGTTCTGTACTGTATGACTAGGATAAAAAGCTTTGCCAGTGTCCAATGACCTGAAGGTATGAGCCTATAACCCATGGTCAATGAATACTCAGCCCGTGTTCTGTACTGTATGACTAGGATTAAAAAGCTTTGCCAGTGTCCAATGACCTGAAGGTACAAGCCTATAACCCATGGTCTATGAATACTCAGCCCGTGTTCTGTACTGTATGACTAGGATAAAAGCTTTCCCATTGTCCAATGACCTGAAGGTATGAGCCTATAACCCATGGTCTATGAATACTCACCCGGGGTCTGTACTGTATGACTAGGATAAATAGCTTTGCCAGTGTCCAATGACCTGAAGGTATGAGCCTATAACCCATGGTCTATGAATACTCACCCGGGGTCTGTACTGTATGACTAGGATAAATAGCTTTGCCAGTGTCTAATGACCTGAAGGTATGAGCCTATAACCCATGGTCTATGAATACTCAGCCCGTGTTCTGTACTGTACCGTACGAGTAAGATAGTGAGATTCTTCGACTTGAGGACTGTTGCGCCTCGAGAATCAAGCAACAAAATGCTCAGGTGTAAATGTGCCCTTCCTTTTGCATGCTAAATAATATGAAATCGAAAAATCTAAGAGTAGCGAAAGAATCCCTCAGACTCTTTGGTAGGCAAACATGAGAACCAAAGCATGGAGATCTCACCATATCAGGCAAATAGAGAGGATGTGTACTGTTCCTTTAAAAGTCCTCCAATAATAAGAAAAAAACAAAGATTGTATAGAACTACCAAAACAAATAAATCACTTCTCAGGTCAGATATTAAAAACCTTCCTTGCCACCTTGTGCCAAGAGAGCCAGTACTGCACCCTGTCCTATTTTCCTTTGCGAACGTCACAGGGTGTAGCATGATTTAAAAAACACCGCATGTCCTCAACTTCTCCCGTATATATACATAAAAAAAAAAAGAAGAAGTATAAAAAATAAATATACACAGTTCTGAAAGGAACAGTGCCAACGCTTCAATTAATGGGAGCAGGTTCTCCCGCATTCCTTGCCCACGGTAGGCTCTCCTCCGTGCCACCTATCATTTTTCAAACTGCAGCTGCAGCCGTCTGTTAAACGCAGGTTTTTAGCACCTATAATTACAGAGCACCCAGTGCCAGATTAATTTAATTAACAAGTCCAGCTTCCCTCTCCCTTTGGAAGGATTTCATCAGAAGTGGCTTTGGGGGATGTTGCGCGGCACAGCGTGCGCTCAGCAGGTTAACCCTTTGCTCCCCGGTAAAACATGACACCACTGATCGGGTGACAGCGTTCTGTAAATGTCGGTGTTCTTGTACGTGGCTAGCATTGCGTAACAGCAGTAGACACATTTATTTCCCACTTCTTAATCCACTTTCAATCAGCTTCTGGGAGACTTTTGATCATTTTAACCAAAAAGTTGTATTTACTCTTGTTTTTTTTTTTTTTCTCTTTTAGAAGATGATTAAAACACTTACAAACAGTGTTTTAGTCTGCTGCTAATAAGCTCCAAAAAGACCCAGTCAGGGTATAATTGTAACAACGTATGGTAAAAACAAAAAGAAAAAAAGAAAAACATACAAATGAAAAACACAATACTGCTATTTATGCGGATAAACAGCTTAGAAAATAAAAAGGATCATTTTAACCAAAAAGTTGTATTTACTCTTGTTTTTTTTTTTTTCTCTTTTAGAAGATGATTAAACACTTACAAACAGTGTTTTAGTCCGCTGCTAATAAGCTCCAAAAAGACCCAGTCAGGGTATAATTGTAACAACGTATGGTAAAAACAAAAACAGAAAAAAAAAAAGAAAACATACAAATGAAAAACACAATACTGCTATTTATGCGGATAAACAGCTTAGAAAATAAAATGTGCATGGCACTGAGGCCCTTCATGTTTAAAACAAATGATTTTAGATCATTTAAATTGGGTCTAAAAATACATAGAAGATGACAACTTGTGTGAGCTGCGCAATTTCAAAATACCGATTTAAAATGTGTGCAAATCGCTGTAGTTAACCCTTTGAGGACCGTAAGGTTTTGGAACGCCAAAAGAATAAATTTTTTGGTTTTTAAAGTTCGTACACTTCAGTTGCTGTAACTAAGCCATTTCATGAAATTATTGGCAAAAAGCTAGATCCATTTGTTGTTTGTTGATGAGAACTAATATTTTGACTCAAACCAAAAAAAAAAAAAAGAGTTAAGTTTTCAACTAGATGATACACGCAATTACAAACATGGGACAAATACGTCCCTTGGTCCTCAAAGGGTTAAAAGAGAAGTTCATCTCTGGAACATGTTATGGTTTGATTTGAAAATGAATAAGTTACTTCAGAGCAACTACTGAGTGTGCCAGAAGATGGATGGAAATCAGCAATTTTGTTACCCGGAGTTCTGCTTTAACCCCAAAAAGCCGGCACTGCTGTGCTGTGGCCCCAAACACCTGTATTTAACACCCCCACCCCCCCACAACCACCGCCAACCGCAAACGGCCTTTTTAGTGTTGTGCACAATTACATTTCTGCTGTTGTTTATTGAGAGATAATATCCACATATGCCTTTGCTGACGTTTTAACCACTTGCCCTCCAGAGGATTTACCCCCCTTCCTGACCAGGCAATTTTTTGGGTTGTGACACTGTGTTACTTTAACCGATTATTGCACGGTCATGCAACGCAGTATTTGATGGTGGTATTTGATTGCATGTGCGGTTTTTATTTTTTGCGCTATAAACAAAAAAAGACCAACAATTGAGAAAAAAAAAAACAATATTTTGACTTTTTGCTATTAAACATGTTCAGTAAAAAAAATGTTAATCTAATTTCTTAATGAATTTAGGCCAAAATGTATTCTGCTCCATGTCTTTGCTAACAAAAAAAAAAAACAATCCCAATACGTGTAAATTAATTGATTGGTACGTGAAAGTTCTAGCGTTTACAAATGGCGGTATATATACGGGATTTGTTTTAATTTTTACTAGTAATGGCAGCGATCAGCGACTTATAGCAGGACTGCGGCGGGTATTCTGACACTGACTTGGTGTCACGGACATCCCCAGTGACACCATCTTAGGAGATTATAGCTGGTTAATTAAGGTAAGGGGGGAAAAAAATCCTGACCAGATGTTTTAAAGATGGGTGGTAGAACAATGGTTAGGCTTTAAAGAGGACCCTTCACTCCAAGCAAGGTCCACATTTCCCTAGCTTTTGTACTGCAGGGGGTGAAGTCACAATACTTCCAAGATCCAGAGGAATGTTGGGTACCCCAAATCTTGTGAGGTGACCACCCAGTGCAGTGCAAAAGTGTCTTCCTGTGAAATTTTGAGTACTTGCATATGTTTGGGATCTTGCTAGAAGGATATGCAGGTGGAAGGAGAAAGGTAAATTAAAGCACAGCGGCTAAATGGTTAGCATTTCCGCCTGGCAGTACTCGGGTTGTTGGTTCGAATCCCAGCCACGGCATCACCTGCCTGGAGTTTGCATGTTCTCCCTGTGCCTGCGTGGGTTTCCTCCGGATACTCCGGTTTCCTCCCACACTCCAAAGACATGCTGGTAGGTTAATTGGCTCCTGTCTAAATTGGCCCTAGTATGTGTATGTATGAATGTGAGTTAGGGACCTTAGATTGTACACCCCTTGAGGGTTAGGGACTGATGTGAATGTACAATATATATGTAAAGTGCTGCGTAAATTGACGGCGCTATATAAGTACCTGAAATAAATAAATTAACCTCCCTGCCAAGGTATTTTTTTTTACATTTAAATCAGTGATTTAGCGGGGGGTGGTCACTATATTGGCAGACCATTAAAAAGCAAGGTCCGTTTTAAGGCTAGCTCCATTCCTGAATGCTGTCAGTATTATCAAGCTCTTGCTGCTCAGAACACAGCGATCATTTCACCGAGAGCACTCCTTATTCCATGATCATCCTACAACAGCTGCAGATTTACGGTAAAAGTCAGACACGCATACATGTCGCTTGTGACAGCTGTCTGTGTGCAAAAGTACCATTTAGACGACATGGTCTATTACTGGGTTGAACAAAGTAATGGAAGCAGAGTAAAGATACTTTTTTATTTTTTATAGAAAGTAGTCAACACTCCTACTTTCAAAAGAGCAAAACCTAAAGAAGTCTGCATAAAATTCAGCAATGATCCTTTACACAGAAATAAAAGGCAGACCTTTTACTTCCACATCAAGTCACAAAGGTGCCTTTAAAGCATCCAATAAAAGATTTGTTAAGAGTCCGAGTTTAAAAAAAGCTTTGACCTCCCGTGATTTACTGCATGCCTCTCTTAGCCTGACACAGTCCATCTTAAACCCTTTGTAGAACGGCCTACAGCAGAGAGAATTGATGCAGAGTCCCTGACAGACGGAAAAAGTCTCTTATTATTACCAGGTATTAAAAGCAGCACACCAACCAGGCTTAGGGCCAGTTCACACTGCATGCGTTTCAGTTGCTTTTTTTCTGCATCCAAACACACAGATAGTAGGTTATGTGGTTGTCAGTGTCATCGTTCACATCAGTGCTTGCAGTTCCAGTGCGTTCCAATTGCAGAAAAGAAAAAAGTAAAACAGGCAGCATAAAACACATCAGAAACGCACCAGAACGAGCCAAAAATGCACTGGAACACACATGTCCCTATTTAAATTGATGAAAAAGAGAGAGGAAAAAATTAACTGAAATGCATAGGGCAGCACAGTGGCTAAATGGTTAGCACTTCCGCCTGGCAGTACTCGGGTCGTTGGTTCGAATCCCAACCACGGCACCACCTGCCTGGAGTTTGCATGTTCTCCCTGTGCCTGAGTGGGTTTCCTCCGGGTACTCCGGTTTCCTCCCACACTCCAAAGACATGCTGGTAGGTGAATTGGCTCCTGTCTAAATTGTCCCTAGTATGTGTATGTATGAATGTGAGTTAGGGACTTTAGATTGTACGCCCCTTGAGGGTTAGGGACTGATGTGAATGTACAATATATATGTAAAGTGCTGCATAAATTGATGGCGCTATATAAGTACCTGAAATAAATAAATAAAATAATACATTCCACATTTGGTAAAATTGCAGAAGCAGCCATTTTTGCAGTAGAAAATGATGTGGGGGCATGTGGGAGAGGTGTTTAGAGCGGGGGCGTAAATTGATGGCGCTATAGAAGTACCTGAAAAAAATAAATAAATAATGTGGTTGTCAGTGTCACAGTTCACATCAGCGCTTGCAGTTCCAGTGTGTTCCAATTGCAGAAAAAAAAAATAAAACAGGCTGCATTTTTTCTGCACAGAACTGTACTAAAACGCGGTAAAACGCATCAACACGAGCCAAAAATGCACTGGAACACACATGTCCCTATTTAAATTGATGAAAAAGAGAGGAAAAAATTAACTGGAATGCATAAAAACACACTGGAACGCATCAAAAATGCGCATGTTCCAGTGCGTTCCAATTACAGAGAAAAAAAGTAAAACAGGCTGCATTTTTTCTGCACAGAACTGTACTAAAACGTGGTAACACGCATCAGGACCACACTGGAATGCACTAGAACACGCATGTCCCTATTTAAATTGATAACAAAAAGAAAGGAAAAAATGAACTGGAATGCATAAAAAATACACTGGAACGCGTCAAAAACGCATCAAGAACATGCCAAAAACGTGCATGCAAAAAACACATCCAGAACGCATCTGGACTGCATTTCTATAGGGTGAAACGGCCCTAAAAAAAAATAAATAAATAAAAAAAAAAAAAAAATTAACCCATACAAGTAACAACCTGACCAGAAAAATAAAGAAGATGCAAGTCACACTCCAAAATGTAGCTTTTCTTCCTCTGATCACAATTGCCAAAAAAGACTGCATGCAATAATGTCTCCACCCGAAACTAACCGACGCGTTTCACCACTGCTGGCTCTCATAAGGAAAGGGGAAGGTTTGTGTTCCTGGATATGTACAGGGATTAGACAACAAACAAAAAGGAAATACATGATTTGCAGGTGTGAATGTGATGATATGTTTGCGTTAAAAGTGGAAGTGATGTAACATTCTTTTGCTTCCGCTGTGTGATGAGACACCTAGCTAACAGGTGGGAAGCATCACTTTCGTCATTCACTGCATTTGAACAGAGGTTTTCAGAAGACTAGATGTCTCAAGATGATATA
Source organism: Staurois parvus (assembly GCF_062004578.1). NCBI lineage: Eukaryota > Metazoa > Chordata > Amphibia > Anura > Ranidae > Staurois > Staurois parvus. The sequence continues at coordinate 5,021,614 of NW_028318862.1, forward strand.
CTTGGTAGCAGAACCTATGCAATACATTTTCTTATGCCCAGTGTATTACATTTAGGACAAGAAGATTTTTCTTCCTTCTCGCCTTCTTACATATACAGAAGCTTCTTCTGACCGAAACGGATCTTATAACTGCTCTTGTTTTTGTCAAGTTTGTTCTACATAAAGATTATACAGTAAAAAAAAAAAAAAAAAAGCTTGAAGAGTTTTTAAATGCCTACCAAAGTCTAATGCAGGCCATAAATGGTTCGTTTATCGGACGATTTTTCGGCCGAAAAACAAAACATCGGTCGTTCTGTTGCCACCAATGATTGCGAAAATCTACAGTTTTTTGCAAATTTTCCAGCATGACAGATAAAAGAAATGAGGAGGAACCGCGAAAATTGGCCGATGACATTCCCCCACTAATGGTGCAAAAATCGGCCGATTATTCTTTCGGACGAAAAATCGGCTGATAAACGAACCGTCTATGGCAGGGGTAGGCAAGCTGCGGCTCTCTAGCGGTTGTGGAACTACATTTCCCATGAGACATTGCAAAACTGACAGTTACAGCTATGACTTGCAGAGGCATGATGGAACTTGTAGTCCTGCAACAGCTGGAGAGCCGCAGGTTGCCTACCCCTGGTCTATGGCCTGCATTAGTCTGTTATCTGCGACCCTCATAGGTGGTGCCTTCCAGGACTCACAACTGACCAATCCAGCTGTGTCCCTCATAGGTGATGCCTTCCAAGAGTCACAAGTGATCAATCCAGCTCTGCAATAAACATTATCAGCCCCTGCAGTCTTCAGAGGACCCCACAGCTGGACAGCCAATAAGAAGTGTTGACATCATCCAGGCTGTGATGAGGACATCTGAAGAAGGACCCTCCTCCTCTGCAGGAAGGAAGACTGAAGCCTTGAAAATCAGGACATTATGTGACCATGAATACAGGTGAGCAATTTGAGCATTTACAATTGTATCTTAAACAAGCGCAGCTATTAGTTAAGTCTGTTATCTGTGAGCCTCATAGGCGGTGCCTTCCAGGAATCACAACTGGCCAATCCAGCTGTATCCCTCATAGGCAATGCCTTCCAGGAATCACAACTGACCAAGCCTTCCAGGAATCACAACTGACCAATCCAGCTGTATCCCTCATAGGCGATGCCTTCCAGGAATCACAACTGGCCAATCCAGCTGTATCCCTCATAGGCGATGCCTTCCAGGAATCACAACTGGCCAATCCAGCTGTATCCCTCATAGGCAATGCCTTCCAGGAATCACAACTGACCAGTCCAGCTGTATCCCTCATAGGCGGTGCCTTCCAGGAATCACAACTGACCAATCCAGCTGTATCCCTCATAGGAGGTGCCTTCCAGGAATCACAACTGACCAATCCAGCTGTATCCTTCATAGGCGGTGCCTTCTAGGAATCACAAATGACCAATCCAGCTGTATCCCTCATAGGCGGTGCCTTCCAGGAATCACAACTGACCAATCCAGCTGTATCCCTCATAGGCGGTGCCTTCCAGGAATCACAACTGACCAATCCAGCTGTATCCCTCATAGGCGGTGCCTTCCAGGAATCACAACTGACCAATCCAGCTGTATCCCTCATAGGCGGTGCCTTCAAGGAATCACAACTGACCAATCCAGCTGTATCCCTCCTAGGCGGTGCCTTCCAGGAATCACAAATGACCAATCCAGCTGTATCCCTCCTAGGCGGTACCTTCCAGGAATCACAAATGACCAATCCAGCTGTATCCCTCATAGGCGGTGCCTTCCAAGAATCACAACTGACCAATCCAGCTGTATCCCCTCATAGGCGGTGCCTTCCAGGAATCACAACTGACCAATCCAGCTGTATCCCTCATAGGCGGTGCCTTCCAAGAATCACAACTGGCCAATCCAGCTGTATCCCTCATAGGCGATGCCTTCCAGGAATCACAACTGATCAATCCAGCTGTATCCCTCATAGGCGATGCCTTCCAGGAATCACAACTGACCAATCCAGCTGTATCCCTCATAGGAGGTGCCTTCCACGAATCACAACTGACCAATCCAGCTGTGTGACGGGAGTGACTTTTGGGGGTGGGGGGACCTCTGTATTATCTTCCCAAATTCTCATTTTGTTTAAGGCACCCTGTGCCTGTTAAGGGGTACAGGGTGTTTATGTGAATGTCTGAGTCTTGTGTATAGTGTCTGTTCCTTTGTTCTCGGCCACATGGCTGTCCATTGTCTGTTTGCCATGTGCTACCCCCCATTGTGCTGTGTCTTCCTGTCCAGCCAACTATTATGGGATGTACTGTTTGTGTATTGGTGTGGGGGTTGGTCAATGTCCTTTGCCATGTGGTTCATCCCATTGTTCTGTGTCTTGGTGGGATGGGGAGGGGTGATGATGTATTTCCTGTTCCTGGTTGTGTTTCCCCGCCCTCTGTATATATCCTGTGTTTTGTGTTAAAATAAAAAGAGTTGGGTTCCTGTTTTAAGAAGAGCTGGGTGCTGTCTATTTCCTGAGGGATTTCAAGGGTGTGGTCCGTGGATGGTGTTCGGACAGGGGAAGCTGTGGTATAACGGAAAAACTCAGTGCGGTCTGGGTTCCGGTTCCGTTACAAGCTGTATCCCTCATAGGCGGTGCCTTCCAGGAATCACAACTGATCAATCCAGCTGTATCCCTCATAGGAGGTGCCTTCCACGAATCACAACTAACCAATCCAGCTGTATCCCTCATAGGCGGTACCTTCCAGGAATCACAACTGACCAATCCAGCTGTATCCCTCATAGGCGATGCCATCCAAGAGTCAAAACTAATCAATCCAGCTCTGCAATAAACATTGATATTATTAGCCCCTGCAGTCTTCAGAGGACCCCACAGCTGGACAGCCAATAAGAAGTGTTGACATCATCCAGGCTGTGATGAGGACATCTGAAGGACCCTCCTCCTCTGCAGGAAGGAAGACTGAAGCCTTGATAGTCAGGGCATCATGTCTACAGGTGAGCAATTTGGGCATTTACAATTGTATCTTAAACAAGCGCAGCTATTAGTTGGGGAGGGGACAGTACGGGTGAAGGCAGTACCTGAGTGCCCGGAGTGCCGCTTTAACATGCTACATAATGGATTCTTCATTACAGAACAAAACGGTTCCCCTGTATAAATAATTTAGAGTATTTAGAGAATATAGCAAAGGTGTTTTAGCGAAGGGTCAGGGTCAAACAGGAAATGTAATCCTCTCTAAAACGTTAGGAAAAGTTTAGCATATTCATATGTGATCGACGTTCACCAAACTGAAATTACACAAAAGGTTTTTTTAAAGCGCCTAATGTTCAAATCAGGCATCACCCTGTCTCCATTGCAGGACAGTACCGCTGACTGAGCACAATTAACGCCCCCCGAACCCTCAAAGAAAGAAAAAAAAAAAAAGAAGCACCTTTGGCCCCCAAAGTCACATGAGCCTGACGGGCAGCTTTGACAGATAAGCCCCTGCCTGCATCTTAATGTTTAAATTATTAAATGCATTAATGTATTTACATTATTCAAGGCTTATGTGCATTTTTCTCGGATAATTTATGTCTTAGACGTTGGATGTCCGCGGCTGTTAATGTCTGCAACTCTTCCTGTTCATTATTGATTCTGGAACAAAAAAAAAACGACGCTGGAGTTTTAATGCCTTATTTTTAATGTATTAGAGTCTGAATAAGTGCATTCTCTTTTTTTCTTTTGTAATTTCATAATTTAAGTAGTGCATTTATTAAACTGACATGGAATGAATTGTGGTGAAATCTGGCCAAGGTCCAGGTTAGCCCCTGGGAGGCCGTGAGCAAACACAGAAAAAAAATGATCGAGGCGGATGCACCAATGTGTTCATACGGGAGTCTAGGAAAAGCGGACGCCATGTAAAAGAGCACCTGTCAGCTACATACAAAACAAGAACCTATTTTGCCTGATGCACTGAAAAATGCACCCAATCAAGTCACCTGAACAAATGTCATGATTGTAACATGAGGGGGATTATGAAATCACCCGGTCACCATGCTTAAAAAGTAAAATATCTTGCAATAAAATATTAAAAGAGAATCCCGGGTTTACATTTACTTTAAAATTGTTCGTTTGGACCAAACTGGCCAAAACAAATTATTTCCATGCCAGAATGGTCTTGCTGCTGGGGCTGCTGTAATAGACTGTAATTTATTTATTTCAGGTACTTATATAGCGCCGTCAATTTACGCAGCACTTTACATATATATTGTACATTCACATCAGTCCCTAACCCTCAAGGGGTGTACAATCTAAGGTCCCTAAATTACATTCATACATACACATACGAGGGCCAATTTAGACAGGATCCAATTCACCTACCTGCATGTCTTTTGGATGGAGTGTGGGAGGAAACCGGAGTACCCGGAGGAAACCCACGCAGGCACAGGGAGAACATACAAACCCCAGGCAGGAGGAGCCGTGGCTGGGATTCGAACCAAAGACCCGAGTACTGCCAGGCGGAAGTGCTAACCATTTAGCCACTGTGCTGCCTGTAATCATATTAGCTGCACACAGTAAGTGCCGCTGTGTTCCGGCAGCAGCATAGGTGACTCCCTTCTGCCGCTGGATATAAAAGAAAGTCGGTCTTAGCCAGGGGCGGACTGACCATTTGGAAACTCGGGCACTGCCCGAGGGCCCGGGGTCAGTAGAGGGCCCCATGAGATGCCACTGGTACCTTTTTCATAGGCTTTTTTGAGTTTGAGCAAGGACACACGGGCCCCATGATCCCCTATTTTCCGCCCCTGGTCTTAGCGCATTGCCACAATTTAGGAGAAGCCTTGTATTTTTATCATTTAATACAAGTCTTTACCTGATTAAAAAAAATACAAGGCTGCAGAATGGAGGCAATGGGCTAAGAATGACTCTCTTTATATCCAGCGGCAGAAGGGAGCCACTAAGACTGTTGCCGGAACATAGTACCACTTACTATATGTAGCTAATGTGACTGCAGCCTATTACAGCAGCCCCAGTGGCTTACTATGGGTTAAGTTCAACAAGGTGCACACCACCTCATAGGCTCTTTAATTCACATCTGACAGTTTTACTGAGCCCTGGGAGTACAGCTATTACTATACTCCCAGTGCTCTGACAGGAAAGCTCCCCACTGCTGCCTATTCACAAAAGGCTTTGCATTTTGTGACTGGGTTCACATAATACAAAGCAGTCTGTGATTGTCCAGGAGGATGGGAGGGGGCAGGCAGAGTGCTGCATATGACTCTGCAGCTGCAGAAGATCAGAAGGTCCGGTGTCAGAGTACCAGAAGTATAGTGATAGCTATGCTCCCAGGGCTCAGTAAAAATGCATGGTGGCATGCACCTCATTGGACGCGATCCCTAGTAATCCAGGACAAAGTGGACACATTTCTGGAGATCTGCTTTAGGGGTTAATAATGTTTTTATGACCCATATTTGTTCTATTACATTACAGAAGAAAAAACAACTACACATTATTAACAGGAACTCAGCAGCCTCCTAGCATGGTAGTTAATGAATTTGTATCAGCCACTCTCCTGTACTGACATAGGGGTTGAAGGGAGGAACCACTGAGCACAGCAGGGGAGCAGAAAATTGACAGTCGGCAATTCCTCTTCATTACAGCGGCATTTGACAGCATGGGCAGACGCTGAGAGCCAAGCCTGTACTATTGTCTTTGCAGGGAACACATTTATTGGCAGCTAGATTTGAGAAACAATTTATATTTTTTTTGCTCTCTGTGTCCACATTGGAACATTTCCCCTCTGTTCCTGGTGACATTGGCCACTAGAACAAACAGAGTGGGACCATACAAAGAAATAAAAACCTGAAGGAGCCCCTTTAACCATTACCTACCAATTATTTATCCAAAAAAAAAAAAAAAGAAGACGTTTTGGCTACGGA